>NW_026627375.1:3396-4602 GCF_030028575.1 Malurus melanocephalus
GGAGTTAACGGGGATGGAGCTCGGAGTTAACGGGGATGGAGCTCGGGGATGGAGTTCGGAGTTATCGGGGATGGAGCTCAGGGATGGAGCTCGGAGTTAATGGGGTTGGAGCTGCTGGAGTTAACGGGGATGGAGCTTGGAGATGAGCTCCGAGTTAACGGGGATGGAGCTCAGGGATGGAGCTCAGGGTTAACGGGAATGGAGCTCCGAGTTAATGGGGATGGAGCTCAGAGCTAACGGGGATGGAGCTCGGAGTTAACAGGGATGGAGCTCCGAATTAACGGGGATGGAGCTCCAAGTTAATGAGGACGGAGCTCCTAGTTAGTGGGGATGGAGCTCTGAGTTAACCGGGATGGAGCTCCGAATTAACGGGGCTGGTTAACGAACGCGTCCCGGGGGATTCTCCGGCTGATCCCAAAGCTCCGCGTCCCCAAAATCCGGGGTTTTTAGGGCCGAGCTGTGGTTTAGGGTCAGAGGGGACGCCGGAATTTCGGGATGATCTCGGCCTTGCTGGGCGGGACCTGGGAATGGGTCTGGCTTCAACTCAGGGATTGTGGGGAAACTTTGGGAAAAATTTGGAGCCGAATTTTTGGGATTGTGGGGATATTTTGGGAAGCCTTTGGGGCTGAATTTCCTGGGATTTTGGGGAAATTTTGGGTTTCCCTCTCCCCGTCAGAGCTCATTTTCTTGTTCGGGTTCGATTTTCCATCGGAATTCCATGGATTTTAACCCACGGATCCAAGCAGGAAAAACACAGAAAACAACAAAATATTTCGAGGAATTTTGTGGGAATTCCGTTCCATTTGGGAATTCTGGGGTGGGAAGAGGCAGAACCCTCCAGAGGATAAATCCCAATCCTCATTTTCCCCTTGGGAAAACCAAAATTTTCCCAAAATTTCCCCACAATTTCTGCTTTTCCTGGAAAAAACCACCTCAGGAATATCCCAGATTTGGAATTCCCGTGGAATTTTTGGGTCTAAAAAGGCGGAAAAGCCGCGGGTTTTGGGCTGGGGAAGATCCCGATTTTCCTGACCTTTGCGCTCCCTGATTTTCCTCGGGATTAATCGCTCGTTCCGCTCAATTAACGCCGCTCCCTCCTCGTTTTCCCGGGAATAACGAGATCCGAAATGATTCCCGGGTGGAAAAAGAGGGAGGGACGGAAAAAATGGGAATTTATTTATCCGTGGATAAAAAATTAAAAAAAAA
>NW_026627376.1:0-1690 GCF_030028575.1 Malurus melanocephalus
ATTGTCATTGTCATTGTCACCGTTATTGTCATTGTCACCATTATTGTGTCATTATTGTTATTGTTATTGTTATTGTCACTGTCATTGTCACCTACCGCATCGAGGACAGCAACGCGCTGGTGGCGCGGACAGCTGAGGTAATGTCATTGTCACCTGGTGGTGGCATTGTCACCGTGTCATTGTCATTGTCACCATTGTCACCGTGTCATTGTCATTGTTATTGTTATTGTGTTATTGTTGTTATTCTTATTGTGTCATTGTCACCTACCGCATCGAGGACAGCAACGCCCTGGTGGCGCGGACAGCTGAGGTAATGTCACCGTGTCACTGTCACATTGTCATTGTCACCATTGTCACCATTGTCACCGTGTCAGTGTCATTGTTATTGTTATTATCATTATTATTGTGTCACTGTTATTGTTATTGTGTTATTGTCATTGTCACCTACCGCATCGAGGACAGCAACGCGCTGGTGGCTCGGTCAGCCGAGGTATTGTCACCGTGTCATTGTCACCGTGTCATTGTCACCGTGTCATTGTCACCATTGTCACCATTGTCACCGTGTCACTGTCATTGTGTTATTGTTATTGTTATTGTGTCATTGTCACCTACCGCATCGAGGACAGCAACGCGCTGGTGGCACGGTCAGCTGAGGTAATGTCATTGTCACCTGGTGGTGGCATTGTCACCATTATTGTCACTGTGTTATTGTCATTGTCACCATTGTCACCGTCACCATTATTGTTACTGTTATTGTCATTGTCATTGTTATTGTTATTGTTATTGTCATTGTCACCTACCGCATCGAGGACAGCAACGCGCTGGTGGCACGGTCAGCTGAGGTAATGTCATTGTCATTGTCACCATGTCACTGTCACCGTGTCATTGTCACCGTTATTGTTATTGTTATTGTTATTGTCATTGTCACCATTATTGTCATTGTTATTGTTATTGTGTTATTATTATTATTATTATTGTTATTGTGTCATTGTCACCTACCGCATCGAGGACAGCAACGCGCTGGTGGCGCGGTCAGCCGAGGTATTGTCATTGTCAACTGGTGGTGGCATTGTCACCGTGTCACTTTCATTGTTATTGTGACTGTGTCATTGTCATTGTCACCGTTATTGTTATTGTTATTATTATTGTGTTATTGTCACTGTCATTGTCACCTACCGCATCGAGGACAGCAATGCCCTGGTGGCACGCTCAGCTGAGGTATTGTCATTGTGTCATTGTCATTGTCACCATGTCATTGTCACCGTGTCATTGTCATTGTCACCATGTCATTGTCACCATGTCATTGTCACCGTGTCATTGTCACCGTGTCATTGTCACCGTGTCATTGTCATTGTCATTGTTATTGTTACTGTCACTGTTATTGTCCCCAATGTCCCCAATGTCCCCAATACCCCAAATTTTTCCCAATTTTTCCCCATTTTTCCCCATTTTTCCCCATTTTTTCTAATTTCACCCCAATGTCCACTCTGTCCCCAATGTCCCCAATTTTCCCCCAATTTTTCTCCATTTTCCCCAATTTTTCTCCCATTTTTTTCCAACTTTTTTCCATTTTTCTCCTATTTTTCCCAACTTTTTCCAGTTTTTCCCAATTTTTCCCCATTTTTCCAATGTCCACTCAGACCAAGTGGAACGAGGAGCTGACGGTCAAGGCGGAGGGCGTGGGCCGGGG
>NW_026627376.1:2656-3616 GCF_030028575.1 Malurus melanocephalus
TTGGGAAAAATTTGGGGAAATTTGGGGGGGAAATGGGGAAAAATGGAGAAAAAATGGGGAAAATTGGGGGAAAATGGGGAAATTTGAGGATTGGGGACATTGGGGACATTGGGGACTTCGGGGACATTGGGGACAGTGGGGAAAAATGGAAAAAAATTGGAAAAAAATGGGTAAAATTGGGGAAAAATTGGGAAAAAAATGGGTAAAATTGGGGAAAAATGGGGAAAATTGAGGGAAATTGAGGATTGGGGACATTGGGGACATTGGGTGGATTGGGAAAAATTTGGGAAATGGATGAAAAATGGAGGAAATGAGGGCTAAAAATTGGGTAAAAATTGGGAAAAAAACTGGGAAAAATTGGGGAAAATTGGGGAAAAATTGGGGAAAAATTGGGGGAAAATTGGGGAAAAATTGGGGAAAATTGAGGATTGGGGACATTGGGGACATTGGGGAAAATTGGGGACAATGGGGGAAATTGGGAAAAATTGGGAAAAAATGGAGAAAAAATGGGAGAAAAATAGGGAAAAATTGGGGGAAAATTGGTGGAAATTATAGAAAAATTGGGGAAAAATTGGGTAAAATTGAGGATTGGGGACATTGGGGACATTGGGGACACCGGGGGGGTGGCGTCACTCGCTGTCCCCGCAGGTACCTGGGTCCCACCGATGCCACCATGTCCATCCTGGACGTGTCCATGCTGACCGGATTCACGCCGGACGTCCGAGACCTGCGAGCGGTCAGTGCCACCCCACGGTGTCCCCAAAGTGTCCCCAAAGTGTCCCCAAAGTGTCCCCAAAGTGTCCCCAATGTGTCCCCGGGTGTCTCCAGTGTCCATTCCCAATGTCCCCAATGTCCCCAATGTCCATCCCCAATGTCCCCACTGTCCCCACTGTCCCCAATGTCCATCCCCAATGTCCCCAATGTCCCCAATGTCCATTCCCGATGTCCCCAATGTCCCCA
>NW_026627377.1:0-1434 GCF_030028575.1 Malurus melanocephalus
GAGGGTGAGAAACTCCAGAGAAAGGGCTTGACCTGGGTGGAATTGCATCACCACTTGTTCATTGAATCGGTGCTTTTTACCAATTATGCTAATTTCCTAAAACCTATCAAACTGTGGGTGGGCTTTTGTGGAAATTCTTCCATGAGTGCCCCTGGAGCTCCAATAAAAACCCACTCTTATATTCCCTCCTATACTAAAATCATCTTGAGTTTCATTTCTAGGTTTAAAAAGGCATCAGTGTCATGGATAACACAGAAATCTACAGATCAATGAGGAGATTTCCTCCACCTGCACCTCCCTGAGAGTGGCTCTGCTGGGAACAGCTCTTGCAGAGCAATAAAAAAGAGCTCAGGGAATGACTTTGCTTTTTTGAATTCTCCTGTCCCTGCTAAGCCCTTTACAATCAGCCTTTCCAAGGGCTATCAGCATTAGAATTGATTTGGTTTATCCATGTCACCCTCGAGCGTAAAGGAAAATGCCCCATTGAGAATACCTGGAGTACAAAAGATATAAGGTGCCTTTTCACTCAGGAAAAAAAGTAAGAAAATAATCCCTGTCTAGAAAATTTAGCATCATCAAACATAATAGGAAACAGACAATAAAGCTTTGCTTAATTGTTTGGGGTTTCTTTGGTTCTGGTTTTTTGGTTTTTTTGTTGTTTTTTTTTGTTTGTTTGTTTGTTTTTTGTTTTTATTTTTTCTTTGGAAAAAAAATCAGAGAACTATATTTTTTTTTTTTTTCAGCACAAGTGTGTATTCCTCCAACATCTCCACCCCACACTAGGTCAGCTTTCTCCTGTCCATTATGGATCAGCAGAGAAAGCTACAGGAGCCAGGAACACTGGGGTACAGCTGCCTGCATAAAAGACAGAATGATGACTCTTAGGCACAGGTGGAAGTTTAACTGAACGAGAAATCTTTTTCTGGAATAAAATTTGAGCATGAAGCACCAGAATTACACCTCTTCAAAGAACCATGGAGATGCTCCAGATCACAAAATATCTCAGCATTGGCTCTTGGTTCAAGGTTCAAGTATGTAAATATTCCCCGTGGAAGAGAAACACACCCTATTGTGTTTGTTTTCTCCAGTCTTTTGTTACAAAATGTTGAGCTAGAAATGGCTAAACCTTTTTTTTGGTAAGGCTGGCAGAGCAGAAATTGAGCATTTGGACATGTGATGATTACTGAACATTAAATCCTCGTCCACTGGTAATAAGAGAGTCTCTGATTATCAATTCCTGTGAATACATCCAAGTAGGTAAATTTACTAACAAGAATAGAGAATATAGTTTGCCAGTCAGTTATTCTGGTGAAATGGAGGAATAAAAGTCCCCTACAATACTTAGACCAGCCCCTCCCTCTAAATCCCAAACCCAGTCCAATCTCAAGGTGTGATTCTTAGACAAACTCACCTTGCCTCCCATGCTGCAGCGCC
>NW_026627377.1:3369-4642 GCF_030028575.1 Malurus melanocephalus
GAGGGAAAGAGGCAAAAGATAATGGTATCATCATTATAACAGCAGATATTTGTTAATTTGTTCCACTCCAAAACCTGAGAACATTAAGGGACATTTTCACTGTGTCCTTCTCCTTCCTCAGGCTTGGTTCTGTTAACWGTAYARGGAGGGGAAAATGCTGCAGTGAATTCTGATATAGACAACAGAATGACAAATTGCCATGTCTTCCAAGGATGGCAGTGTTTCAGCTATAAAACTGAAGTGCAGACATAAAAATCATGGCATTCATTCTGACTTCATAAAGTTTTGCCATTTCATAGCAGCAATTGTGTTTTACCTTCTCTTACTCTCATTACCACAGAGCTGATCAGAATGACAAATGAGAGCTTCAGAACAAAAAGTCCCCACACTGCTCTGCCCCTGACCCTTCCAGCACCATCCCCAAAGATCAGGGCAGCAATGCTGGCCTCTCCCAAAGCCCATGGTCAGTAACAGCCCTCTGATGGCTGATTCCACTTCTCTCCCTCCCAGCAATTACAGTGTGCTTTTCCCCCTCTCCCTGCCCTCTCCTGGCACCCACAGACCCCTCCAAACAGCCATGGGGATATGGAGCAGAGCTGGCAGCCAGCAGCTCTGAGCCTGGGCTCCAGTCCTTCCTCAGGCCATCTCTGAGCCACCACAGGAACTAAAATAGGGGCAGAACGTAAAGATGCAAGAACAGAGTCAGCAGATTCACCTATTTAACCACTCCTTGCATTTCTGGGTGAGCAGAAAACACAGCACTGAGAGGCTGCTGAGTGCCACAAGTAAGGAAAAAGCCCAGGTGTATTCCTGATCTTTTCCTCTGAGCCCCTGGCACTCACGGGTTCTGCTCTGCTCTGTAACAGCTCCAGCCTCACCAGCTGGAACTTCCCTTGCTATGTTAAACTGACTGCTTTGCATCAGGCACAAAGAATAAACTTCATCCTCCTTTTTAGCTGTCTTCTAAATACTTGAATGCTTTCCTGCCTCCCCCAGGCTGTTATTTGTCCATCAAACAATCCCTTCTTTTTGTGCATCTTCCCTCCAAGCACAGACACAGACTCTCTGAAATTGTTCCCCACCTTCCTTTAAATCCTCTGCCCCAGAGGAACCTGCTCACTCAGCTGAGCCCTCCAGATGGATGGATCTGACCTTCCCATTCCAAAGTGCTGGGTGATGCTGCTGGCTCAGCAGGCCAGTTCAAAGTTGGCTCTAAATGCCTGCTTCTTTCCACTTAATTGATGCACCTCTTTAATTAATCTCTGGCTACCTG
>NW_026627378.1:0-2684 GCF_030028575.1 Malurus melanocephalus
ACCCCTGATGCAAAGGGGGCTAATTCTAAGATAGGCAAGATCATACATAGGTGAAGTGTAACAATTTCTTTTCATTTAGGAATGTTTTTTTTTCTTGTCTTATACTTTTTTTCCTTTAGTTTAGAACCTCAATATGTCTTCTGCAACTTTAGCTAGCCAAGGTCCCATGACCTGCAAGGGGTCTAAACTTTCTAGGCTTTCTCAGAATTAAAAGAAAGTTAAATTGAGAAGCAGCCTATCTTAAAACTTGAGAAATCTGTGTTCTAGGAACATATGTGTTATTTAATTTCATTTTATTGTGCTGTCTAATTTYACGCCCTAGTACCTATATTCCATGTATCGGTTAACTTTATATGTTCCAGTCTGTCCAAGTTACCTATTCCCTGTAAATTTGTCAGATACAGCAAGAAAAGAAACAATGTGTTTTGGTAATAGTTAAAGGGATCAGCAGAACTAAAGTATTTGGGTTTTAATGATTTTGATGCAAAGATGGTTTTTTTTTACAGTCGCTGAGAAAGGTTTTGCTTTCTGTATGGGAGCCATCCCATTTTGGGATGCTAACAGTCAGCTTGCTGTATTTCTTCATTACTCAACCAGGCACAGCCCTTGGGGCAATCCACCATATAGTAGCTGAATGTTGCTTTAGTCTTTATAAAATCTTTGTTTCTTAGTCTTTATTTTGAAGACAGTTTGGCTCACAAGCCAAGATTCCAGATAAATTTAAAAGTCCAATGGCAAAGCATGTGCTCTCCTTGCCCTTATTCCACCACCAGCTGAGGAGCCAGCTCCTGTCCCTGCCTATAGAGCTGTGTTATTAGAAGCTTTCACTAATAGTGAGGTTTATTAGTGGGGTGTGATACATGCAGATTGCTCACTGTAGTTGAGGGGGGTGTCTAAATGTGCTGATGAACCCTAATAAGGCTTCAATTTAATTTTAATGGGATATTTTAATCTTTTAATGAGTTAGTAATGCAACCTATATAGTTGTTCTAGCTTTTCTCCCATGCATAGTCTAAATCACTGTTTGTATGTTAGAAGCAATTCTAGATTACCCAGAGCTACAAAGAGCAGTGCTTCATTTTTTTAAGGTTCTCTGTGTCTTTACTGAGTAAATATGTATTTTTTGTCTTTGAAAGTTCCTCACAGAATGAACTATTTTCAACAGAGGTTCAAGACCTTTCCAGCAAATAGTGTGCTGTGCATGAGGGAAGTATTCTTTCAAATGCATACATTTCTTAAAATATAGGCCAATTGATTTCATCCACTAGTCTTGCTTTCAAAGAAGGCCATTTTTCAGACAGGTATTTTGCAGCTGGAGGCTAAAGAATAGAAATAGATTGTAAATCTTATCTAGTCACACAGCTTTTCATTTTTTCTGGTGTCAGAGAATATCTGGACACCAAAAAGATGATGTGGTTGTCTTCATAGAGCCTCTAAAACCTTCTTGTGTATTCTGGGTGCAATGGAACTGCAGCCTGGAGACACTGAGATTATGTAAACCATTCCTTGAAAGCCATCAGAATTTCTGAATGTTTGCATGTGTCATATCTGAATAACTGGAGCAGGATCTAAGATTTGAAGYCACTAATGCTTTAAAGCACGAGAAGTCACTGATCACACATTTTTCATCTCTTTCCATGAGTGGCATTTGCTTTACCTTTCCTTTCAGGATGACTTTTGGCAGCTCTTAGTAAGATGGTGAATGCAGATAGCAAGGCGTCTGATAAGGAGGAAACTGAAGAAGTTTCTTAACTTCTTAAGAGAAGTTAAAGAAAAGAGAAAGGAAACTTAGCTTTAAGTTGTTCTGCTTCTTCACTTTTTTTTTCTTCTATTATGTTGTCCCCCATGAGGGAGCCAGAAGGAATATAAGATCCTTTTATGCATGTTTATTTTTTCATTTGCAGAGGCTCTCTTCTGATTTCTATATGATTCAGTGTAATTGACAGTGCCAGAAACTAGCCCTAAGCAAATKAAATGCAACACAGAATCTGCTGTAAGAAAGTTAATCACAGTCTAAGTGATAGAAAGCCTTGCACTTCATTTCTTTTCCAGGATACATCTGTAACTGAAAAATAATTCTCTTTTCTCTCAAAAGACTAGGGAGGCTGTCAGGCACTTTGGGACAATCGAAATAAATAGTTTACATCTCCCGTAAATAAAGATATGAAATGTTTRTATTTGTGAACAAGGGCCAGAGTAACCTCATAAATTTAACATTCTGGGCTTTGACTCATGGGCTTAGACCATTGACAAATGGGTCAGTGCCCCAGCTCTGCTCTCACACTTCTCACTAAGGCAGTTGCCTTAATATTGTGTGCTGTATTTTAAGGCTACCTTGATAGTACCTTTTGAAGATACATGCTTTAAAAATTTGTTCTGTTTTCTTTGCCTGGGAGCATATATTTTTAATTAATATCTCTGTTGCTCATGATTCTTATTAAGAAGGAAGTCTTTTGGACTTTATACCGCTGTGCCCCTGGGCTTGCTGTGCAAGAAAGTTGTTTAGACATATGTTTTTCTGGATATTTCACCATACTACAATTAGGTACTTCACATCCTTGCCAGCTCTTATTTATTCATCTTTCAACAATGTATCTTTCTAGTGTACCTTACAAATATATTTTGCATTTTTAATACCTTCCTTTTAAATTTCAGAAAATATAATTACTTGTTGTGTTAGCACA
>NW_026627378.1:3745-4700 GCF_030028575.1 Malurus melanocephalus
TTTTTTCCTCTTTTTTGCTTGTTAGGATACAGCAGTTCTCAAAATTTTATGCTTTGGTTTTATTGTTTTACTCTGTGTTTAAACCAATCAGATTACTTAAAACTAGAAAGTGCATCAGAAATCACTTCTTAGAAAAATTCAACTTTGTAAAACATATACACACATAGGCATACATTTCGTGCAGTAGTAAATTGAGGAACAGCTTGAATTTCATCCAGCTGTCTAGACAGTTTAACCCTTGGGAGCTAAAACCTGTTCTGTTGTTCTGCTCATTACTTTTGTTCTTATTTCTTAATTAATTTTGGKGTACTAATGGCTAGTRTTYARTAATCACTCCACAGTTAGAGAAAAGAAGGAAAGCTGCTCCAGTGTCTCAATTCCAATTTTTTCATTGCATGACTTAAGATTCACABAGCAACAGCCCTGRTCAGCCCTATGGTTGGCATTATCTGTCTTAATTATCTGTATTGATTATCTCAAGTATTATCTGTCCATGTAGCCACACTGGACTTCATGAATTGCTGCAGATCARAAATGCTGAAGAGTGGTAATAATTAGACACTGCTGATGGCAATAGACATGGAGCTTATTGGTATAATATTTACTTTGATACAGTTTCTGAACTTTTTAAAAATTATTTTTATTTGGATATATTTTTGTCAGACTTTCCAGAGTTGTTAGATAAAATGTAGGTTTGATGATCAAGCCATATGTATATGTTCACCATCAGCCTCTTGAAACTGTTGGTGGGAATTCACTGATTTCAATTCTARAATACTGTTTCTGTTTTAAATTGGGAAACAGTTTTATGTAAATGTAAAACCAAATTCCTTTTAAAACTTATGTATCTATCAAATGACAGAAGATTACAAATCAGTGGGATATTCCAAACCAAAGTCTGGAGATTGTTTATTTATTTCTGGAGTTAGATCATAATTCATGTTTCAATCAACCT
>NW_026627379.1:0-4628 GCF_030028575.1 Malurus melanocephalus
GGTAGTGCCCCAAAATAGGGTCGGGAAGGGAAGGGGAGGTTGGGGTCCCCCAAACCCCCACTCTCAGGGGTGTCTGAGGTTTCAGGGGTGCCTGACCCCCTCCCCCCCGCCCCTTCCTGTGCCTCCAGTGCTGACGGGGACRGTGAAATCGGTGTCGCGAGGTCCCCCCCAGGAGCCGGGCTGGGCCGTGGTGTCCGTCCTGAGTCTCTACAAATCGGGGGGCCTGGGGGTCCCCCAACCCGCCAAGGGGGCCACGCTGCGGCTGCAGCTGCCGTGTCGCCTCTGCCCCGTGCTCAAGAAAGGTGGGTGTGCCCGGCAGGGTTTTTTGGGGGGTTGGGCAGTGTTTCTGTGACCCTCCAGGTGCTGACAGCCCCCTCCCCAATTCYCTTCCAGGCTCCAGCTATGTCCTGATGGGGCAGCTGGCGGGRGATGGAGGGGCCCTGCTGCCCCCCGACGCCTTTGTCGTGCCTTACCGCCCACAACAGCAGCAGATTTTGGGGAACCTCAGCAAGAAGCCGTGCCGGGGGAACCCCTGAGACCCCTCCCCAGCCCCCCCGGACCGCCGGGATTTGGGGGGGCTCGCCCCGCACATATGCAAATAAAGGGGTGCAGAGCTGGAATGTGCGACTGAAGGGGCTGTGGGGACCCCGCCCTTGCTTCCAACTCGGGGTGGGGCTCCCCAAAATGAASAGGGACCTTCCTGTGACCTCCCCTTTAAATGGTGCGGCTCCTTTAAGAGGCAGCGGAAGGCGGAGTTTTAATAAGGGGTGTGGCCGGGGCGTGGCCACGGTGGGCGCGGTTTCCAAGAACGCCGGGGGCGTGGCTTACCKCTGCCACGMCTTTCTTCTGATTGGCTCCCTTTCGCCYTCCGTTCCTGTCAATCATMGCTATCGSTCCYAATTGGTGGAGYCGCCATGCCCCGCCCATTCSCGGAGCTGCGTCGTTGCTTTAAACGCGATTGGTTGGGTTACACGTCAATCACGGGCCTCGCTCCCGCCACCTCAAATAYGATTGGACGATACGGCACAAATATAAGGGGCCGTTGCCCGGCAACGAGCTCCGCCCTTTCSCTCGCGATTGGTCAGAATTGWGCRTCAGCTGTGATTGGCTGCGSTTGGCGCGCACACCCCTCACAGCTCGATGRTTATTGGTCTTTGTTGTTGTCASTCAAAAAGAAAACTTCCGCACTCTGCYAGCWGCGCCCYCGCTAACCCTGTCCGATTGGYCGCCTCCCTGTGCGCCCCTTGTTCTGATTGGCTGCGGTGCTGGCCCCGCCCCCCTTGTGGGGCCCGGAAGCGACCGACGCTCAGTCCGACAGCGGCGGCCGCTGCGAGCGGAGCTCCGTGCCCGCCATGGCCACGGGGGCGGCGGGGGCCGTCACGGCTGAGCTGCCGCCGGCGCTGGGCCGCCTGCCCGGAGGAGCCGGCACCGAGCGCGCCCTGGAAGAAGCAGAGGCCTCCGGCACTCTCAGTCTGGCCGGCCGGCGGCTGCGCTCCTTCCCGGCGGCGGCGGCGCGGCGCTGGGATCTCAGCGACACCACACAGGCCGGTGAGGCCGCGGCCCCGGGGCAGGAACCCGGACCCTTCCCCACACCCCGGGGTCACTTGGGGTGCTTCCCCCCGCCAAGGGCGAGCTGCGGGTTCCCCGCCTTCCTCGGAGCCTCCTGGAGCCCGCGGGCGGTGCCGGAGGTGGGCGCGGAGGCGCCGGGACGGGAGGAGCCGGAGCGCCTGGTCCGGGCGGTCCGGCTGCCTCAATTTACCCCTCGCAGAGTGGAGGAGGGCATCAGCCTTAGGCGGCTCTGGGTCCGCGGACGGGGCGGTTGGGGTTGCATCAACACCCCTGTCCCCGGGGATCTGCGTCCCCTGTCCTTATACCGAGGAGATCTTTGTCCCGCTTAGTCCCCCCCTCTCTTATCCCTGTCACTCCCTATCCCCGGAGATCTCTTGTCCCTATCCGTCCGGTTCCCTGGGGGTCCCCCGTCCCTATGGGTCCCCGTCCCTGTCCCGCATGTCCCCGCGTGTCCCCCTCCTCCCCCCAGACCTGTCCCGGAACCGTTTCGGGGAGGTGCCAGAGGCCGCTTGCCGCCTGTTCTCGCTGGAGGGACTCAGCCTGTACCACAACTGCCTGCGCAGCGTCCCCCCGGCCATCGCCAACCTGCAGGCCCTGGCTCACCTGGATCTCAGGTACGGCCCAGCCCCGACAGGAGGGGATTTGGATGGTCCGGCAGCTCCCCGTGATTTCACTCTGCTCCTCACAGCCGCAACCAGCTGAGCTCTCTGCCCGCCTGCCTCTGCCTCCTGCCCCTGCGCGTCCTCAACGCCAGCAACAACCGCCTGGCTCAGCTGCCCCCGAACCTCGGTGCCTTGCGAACGCTGCGGCAGCTGGTGAGCGCCGGGAGACGGGGGTTGAGCCCCTCGGAGGTTTTGGAGACACCCCCCTGACCCCCGTTTTGCCCCGTTTTGCCCCCGTTTTTCCCCGCAGGATGTCAGCTGTAACCGGCTGCGATCGCTGCCGCCGGGGCTGGGGCAGCTGCGGGCATTGCGGGACCTGAACGTGCGGCGGAACCAGCTCGTGGCGCTGCCCGAGGGTGCGTGAAGGATTGGGAGGTGGTTCCAGCCGCTTTGGGAAGGTCGCGTTGTTGATCCCGTGTGTCTGTGTCCCCCTCCCACCCCACCAGAGATCTCAGAATTACCCCTGGTCCGGCTGGATTTCTCCTGCAACCGGGTGGTTGCGATTCCGCGCTGTTTCCGGCGGCTCCGGCACCTCCAAATCCTGCTCGCGGACAACAACCCCCTCCAGTTCCCCCCTGCCCAGGTGAGGGGGGGCCCGGGGATCTCCCCAATCCCCCAAAAACTCCACCTGATCCCCCTGTGCCCCCCTCTCCCAGATATGTCTGAAGGGCAAAGTCCACATCTTCAAATACCTGGAAGCCGAAGCTGCCACCCAGCCTGCCACACCATGGTAAAAGGGGGGGCTCAAAGAGAGGGAACCCCACTTTATGGGGTTTTTTGGGGTKTCTCACCCCTGTTTGAACCCTGCAGCCCCCCGGACGAGCCGTGTCCCCTGCGGCAGCGGGGAGGGCTGGACTCCGGTTTCCACAGYGTCGACAGCGGCAGCAAGCGCTGGTCAGGGAATGAGGTGCGATTTGGGGGGTTTTKGGGGGCGTTAAGGGGAATTTTGAAGCATTCCCCAACCTCATTCCCCACCTTTTGGCGCTGTTTCAGTCCACGGATGAGTCCTCGGAGCCGTCGCGGCAGCACAGGGAGATGCACGGTGGGGCAGGTGAGGGGGGTGGGAGCTCCAAAAACACCCCCAGGACCTTCTGTCACCTCGTGGGGACTGCAGGCCAACCCCATTGTCCCCACAGCTGGTGACAGCGATCCGGAGCAGCTCGAGGAGGAGCCCTCTCCTGAGGTGACGTCACCCCCAMCCCCTCTCTGATCCCCTCCTCAAATTCTGGGGTTTTTCCTCCCAAAATCCTGTCCTCCCCTTCGTCCCCCAGGAGCAGCAGAGCCACACCCTGAGAGGTGACACCCCCAGGAGAGTCGGGTGAGGGTCTTGGGGAGGTTTTGGGGGGTTCAGGGAGGGTTTGGGGAATTTGGGGRGGTTTTGACCCCCTYCTCCCCCCAGGGTGAGCTCCACTTGCCGGCGACGCCCCAAGAACCTGGAGGTGTGGAGGGAGAGAGAGAGGGAGAGGAGTCAGGACAGGTACTGAGGGGGGTTTGGGATTGGGAACTGGGGCTGGGACGATGGATTTGGGGTTGGAAATTGGGGATGGAGACTGGGACAGGGATTGGGGTGGATTTGGGATGTTGGGAATGGGAGCAGGAATGGGCACTGGCTGCTCTCGCCCCCCTACAGGATCAGCCCCCAGAGACCCACCCGGACAGCGCCCATGCCGGTGAGGACCTGGGTGACATCGTTAGGCTCAGTCCTAATTAACACGGGTCTTGATTACCCCTTCTCCTACGCTCAGCCCTAATTAACAGGAGTCTTCATTGCCCCCAGGACCCCGATGAAGCCCCTGGCCCCTCCTCTACCCCCACAAAACCCAGGGCCTTACTCAGCCCCTCCTCCTCTCACAGTGCCACCAAGCCAGGTAGGACACGAGACACGACCCCCCCCTTTGTCCCCTCCTCCAGTGCCCCACCAGTGTTTGACCCCTCCCCAAATTTCACCACAGCACCCCCAGACCCCGACAAGCGGGAGCTGATCGCCGAAATGCGCCAGGTAACAAATCCCATCCCCTCCCTGTTTATTTTGGGGGAGGGAGTTGTTGGAGCTCTGTTCCACATTTTGGGGAGGGGTCCCTGCTGTTGTCCCCCACCCTCACAGAGCCTCGAGGCGCTGCTGCAGTTGAGGCTTCCCGATGAGTTGGGGGACTCGGAGCTGCTCGGCCGCGTGGCTGCCCGGCTGCGCCCCTGGGCTGTGAGTGAAAACACCCCCAAAACACCTCCCTGAAACCTCCCCACAACCTCCAGAACCCCAAAAACATCCCCCTGACCCCAAAACACACCTCTGAACCCCTAAAACACCCACCTGACCCTTCTAAAACCTTCAGAATCCCCTTCAGAACTCCTCAGTTCCTCTGCCCTCCCTGAACGCCTTTTTAAACCCCACAAATCCCC
>NW_026627380.1:0-2108 GCF_030028575.1 Malurus melanocephalus
AACCCCACTGAAATAGGGATTTAATCCCACTGGAGTAGGTGTTTTAACCCCTCTGCCCACGGCACAGGATCCTTCCAGGAATGCCAGAGCTGCCCCAGCACCCAGCACTCCCCGTGGAATTTATTCCACACCTTGCACAAATTCCTTTAAACTTCCTCTTGCTGCAACCGAGGCGTGGAAAACCTTCAGTCACTGATTAACTCAGGATTCCTCAGAAAAAAAATTCTGTTTTCTCCTCCACACCACAGAGAAACTCTGCATTTTCACCAGTTTTTTTTTTTTTATTATTATTATTTTTCCAACCTTCACAATGAATAACTGGGGAAACAAAATAAATTTTATTTCTTTATCCCATCCAGCTGTTTGTTAGGTGGTGGAGCAGAAATCTGTGATAAGGATCAGCAGGCAGAGCCAAACTGATAAATATTGGAATCTCGGYGGTGGATAAAGAAAACCAGCTGGGATTTTTCTCCCTTTATTTAATTAAGTCTAGACTACACGTGTTGTGCAGCTCGGAAATGTCTGGAAATATTTACAGGGTTGTGTTCTGATTGTGATGTCAATAATCAAAAGAAAAGAACGAGCAGAGAGTTCATTTTGGAAGGAAAATAAATCTCTGAGTTGCTGCTCCACGGTGCTTTAAGGGAGCAGCAAAACCAGAAATGTTCTTTCCTCCTGGTGTGCCAAAACTGCCCAAAAAWCTGCCCAGGACAGAGGGAGAGGGGAAAAGAGACCCCAGAGGAGCTGAGACCTCAATTCCCTCTCCAGAGGGAATTCTCCTCACCAACCTCCTCCCAGCTCATCCCTCGCCCGGCCCGGCTGGAGGAACCTGTCCGACCACGCCTTCCCTGCCCGCTCCCGGCTCTTCCCAAACTTTGTTCCTGCTCCCAGATCATCCCAAGATTTGTTCCTGATCCCAGCTCATCCCAAGCTTTGTTCCTGATCCCAGCTCTTCCCAAGCTTTGTTCCTGTTCCCAGATCATCCCAAGATTTGTTCCTGATCCCAGCTCTTCCCAAGCTTTGTTCCTGCTCTGGACTGGCAGATTTGGATTTCAAGCTCTCCCTGACTATTCCCAGCTCACTCCAAGCTTTGTTCCTGTTCCCGGCTCTTCCCAAACTTTGTTCCCATGCTGGACTGACAGATTTGTATTCCAAGCTCTCCCAGCTCTTCCAAAGCTTTGTTCCTTCTCTAGATTGGCAGATTTGGATTCCAAGCTTTGTTCCCATGCGAGGACTGGCAGATTTGGATTCCAGGCTCTCCCAGCTCTTCCCAAGCTTTGTTCCTCTGCTGGACTGGCAGATTTGGATTCCAGACTCTCCCAACTCATTCCAAGCTTTGTTCCTGTTTTGGTTTGTCAGATTTGGATTCCAAGCTCTCCCTGACTATTCCCAGCTCACCCCAAGCTTTATTCCTCCTCGCGGCTCTTCCCAAGCTTTGTTCCTGTTTTGGTTTGGCAGATTTGGATTCCAAGCTTTGTTCCCATGTCAGAGCTGGTAGATTTGGATTCCAAGCTCTCCCAGCCCATCCCAAGCTTTATTCCTCTGCTGGAACAGGGAGATTTGGATTCCTAGCTCTCCCTGACTATTCCCAGCTCATCCCAAACTTTGTTCCCATGCTGGAATGGCAGATTTGGATCCCAAGCTTTGTTCCCATGTCAGAGCCAGCAGATTTGGATTCCAAGCTCTCCATGACTATTCCCAGCTCTTCCCAAGCTTTGTTCCCATGTCAGAGCCAGCAGATTTGGATTCCAAGCTCTCGCAGCTCTTCCCAAGCTTTGTTCCTATTCCCAGCTCACCCCAAGCTTTGTTCCTTCTCTAGATTGGCAGATTTGGATTCCAGGCTCTCCCAGCTCATCCCAATTTTTGTTCCTGTTTTGGTTTGGCAGATTTGGATTCCAGGCTCTCCCGGCTCTTCCCAATCTTTGTTCCTGTGCCAAAGCCGGCAGATTTGGATTTCAAACTCTCTCTGCTCTTGGGAACAGCTCTTCCCAAGCCTTGTTCCTGCACTGGTGCTGGCAGATTTGGATCCCAAGCTTTGTTCCCATGTCAGAGCCAGCAGATTTGGATTCCAAGCTCTCCCTGACTATTCCCAGCTCTTCCCAAGCTTT
>NW_026627380.1:3796-4516 GCF_030028575.1 Malurus melanocephalus
AAGCAGTGTTTGATTTGAGCAATGATCTCACTGACAGCCTCCTCCTGCTCCTGTYTGCTCTGCCCAGCACCTGTTTTTAGGTTTGCACTCCCTGTAAGTGCCCCTTAGTAGCTAAAATATAACTCAGAATGAGAAAAACCACGGAAGAATGAAGAGATCAAGGACTGGGAATGAGAAATTTGTGTCCTTTGTTTCCCAGCACGGGCCTGCCCGTTCACCCACGGCATGAAGAGCATGAAGCAGGGGCACAAGAACATCTCTTTCTCCTGGAAAATAAACCCAGACCCCAAATAAGTAACAGGTAAGAAAATCCCTGTGAATTCCTCGCTGGGATACCCCAAAGCTCTCACATTTCTGKCTTTGTGTCCCATTTTTCCTCCCTGGGACCTGCAGGAGCAGCAAACCCAGACCCTCAGGCCCTTCCAGCCCCCAGCCCATCCCTTCCCCGTGGTGCCTCTTTCTCCACATGTTTAACATTCCCTTAAACATTTCAGCCCTGCAACGCTGAGCGTTTCAACCCCACAGTTTGTGCTCTCCCTTCCATCACCCCTGGTGTTTTTAGGACAAAATTCAGTATAAACATTTCAGTCCTGCAATGCTCAGAATTCCAACCTCACCAGTTTGTGTTCTCCCTTCCATCATTCCAGTACATTCAGGATGAAATTCAGTACAAATATTTCAGCCCTGCAACTCTGAGAGTTTCAACCCCAGCAGTTTGTG
>NW_026627381.1:0-986 GCF_030028575.1 Malurus melanocephalus
CCCCAAAAAAATCCCCAAAAAATCCCCAAAAATTTGGGAATTCCTGAACCCCCAAAAGCCAAAAAATTGGGGAAAAATGTGATTTTTTGGGGGGTCAAAATGAGCTGGGACCCCTCCCCAAAATTCCCAAAATCCCAAAAAAAATCCCTAAAAAAATCCCCCCAAAAATTCAGGAATTCCAGACCCCCTGGAACCCCCAAAATTTGGGGATTTTGGGGAAATTTTCAGGAATTTTGGGGGAATTTTGGGGGGGGGGGGGAGGAAAAAATAAAATAAAATAAAATAAAATAAAATAAAATAAAATAAAATAAAATAAAATAAAATAAAATAAAATAAAATAAAATGTTGGGGTCACCCCCCCCGCACCCCCAAAAAAACCGCGTGTGAGTCGTGCTGGGACCTCCAAAAAAAAGGGAATTTTGGGAAAAAAATGGGGAATTTGGGGAAAAAATGGGAATTTTGGGGGGTGGGGAATCCCTAAAATTTGGGGGATTTGGGTGGGATCGGCCCCTCCCCCACCCCTCAACCTGAATTTTGGGGTGGGGGAGGGGTGACTTTGACATTCCCCTCCCCCCCCGCGCGTCCCAATTTTCCCAAAATTTCCCCAAATCTGGGTCTGGGGGGGTCCCCCGGGAGGCGGCCCCGATTTTGGGGTCCCAAATTTAGGTTGGGGGAGGGGCTGCCCTGGACTGGGGAATCCTTTGGGGGGCCCCTCCCCCACCCTCAGGGGATTTTTCGGTGATCGGGAGGGAAAAAATTGGGAAAAAACGGCGGAAAATGGGAAAAAAAACCCGGAATTGGGGACGTGGTCCCTTTAAGAGAGGCCACGCCCCCTCGGACCGGCGTTATTTGCATAAACCACGCCCACGGAGCGGTGTAATTTGCATAAACCACGCCCATATATCCGTTCTATTTGCATAAGCCACGCCCTTTGTCGGTTCATTTGCATAAGCCACGCCCCCGGCGCCGCGGCGCCGCTTCAGGGA
>NW_026627381.1:3351-4624 GCF_030028575.1 Malurus melanocephalus
AGGCTGCAGGTCAGTGCTGAGATCTGTCTGTCCGTGGGTGTGTCCGTCTGTCTGTCCGTGGGGCTGTCCGAGTGTCCGTCTGTCTGTCCGGCCGAGTGTCCGAGTGTCCGGAGGCTGCAGGTCAGTGCTGGGATCTGTCTGTCTGTCCGTGGGTGTGTCCGTCTGTCCGAGTGTCCGGAGGCTGCAGGTCAGTCCTGGGGTCTGTCCAGCCGTGGGTGTGTCCGTCCGTCTGTCCGTGGGGCTGTCCGAGTGTCCGTCTGTCTGTCCGTGGGTGTGTCCGTCCGTCTGTCCGTGGGGCTGTCCGAGTGTCCACTCCCGTGTCCGGCCCCGTGTCCGAGTGTCCGGAGGCTGCAGGTCAGTGCTGGGATCCGCACCCCCCTGTAGGTGTGTCCATGTGTCCGTCTGTCCGTGGGTGTGTCCGTGTGTCCGAGGGTCCGGCCGAGTGTCCGTGGGTCTGTCCGGCCATGGGTCAGTCCATCTGTCCGTGGGTGTGTCCGTGTGTCCATCCCGCCCGTGTGTCTGTCAGTGTGTCCGTGGCTCTGTCCGGCCATGGGTCTGTCCGTGGGTCTGTCCGTGAGTCTGTCCATCGGTCTGTCCATCCCCCTATTGGTCCGGCCATGGGTCAGTCTGTGTGTCCGTGGCTCTGTCCGTGTGTCCATCCCGCCCGTGTGTCTGTCAGTGTGTCCGTGGGTCTGTCTGGCCATGGGTCAGTCTGTGTGTCCATCGGTCTGTCCATCCCCCCACTGGTCCGGCCATGGGTCAGTCCATCTGTCCATGGGTCTGTCCGTGGGTCTGTCCGTATGTCCATCCCCCCATTGGTCCGGCCATGGGTCAGTCCATCTGTCCGTGGGTCTGTCCGGCCATGGGTCAGTCCATGTGTCCGTGGGTCTGTCCGTGTGTCCATCTCACCCGTGTGTCTGTCAGTGTGTCCGTGGGTCTGTCCATCCCACTGTGGCTGTGTCCGAGTGTCCATCCAGGTGTGTCCAGATGTCCAGCAGTCCGTGGCTCTGTCCGTGTGTCCGTCCAGGTGTGTCCAGCTGTCCATGTGTCTGTGGATCCGTCTGTTTGTCCATCCAGGTGTGTCCAGATGTCCAGCAGTCCGTGGATCTGTCCGTGTGTCCGTCCAGGTGTGTCCAGCTGTCCGTGTGTCCATCCAGGTGTGTCCAGGTGTGTCCTTGTGTCTGTCCAGGTGTGTCCAGCTGTCCAGATGTCCATGGATCTGTCCGTGTGTCCGTCCAGGTGTGTCCAGCTGTCCGTGTGTCCGTCCAGGTGT
>NW_026627382.1:0-3333 GCF_030028575.1 Malurus melanocephalus
GCCCGTTTTAGCAGTCTGGAAGGCAGAGGCCAAGGCTTAATCCAGGAAATAGCCTGGACCAGCCCCCCTGGACAGCTTTTAAGACACCTTGGTGCAGCAGCTTAAAAATCCCTTTTATCTCGTAGTTTTGATTCAACCTCCTTCCCTGTCTCCACAGTGAAAGAAGCAGTATTTGCAAATACCATGTTCTCAGGTTAAAAGAAAGAAAAGTTAAAGTAGTTATAAAATCAGAGTCTCTACCTGTCCCCAGTGCAGAAGGTTTTTTACTGATGTATAGTCTGGAAAATGAGATAGATACACATCCAGGCGGCTCTACAGGAAAAAGAAAACATTTTCTAAGTGAGTTGGGAATAGTGAAAATCTGTCTAGGCAAAAACCCTTAAACATTCTGTCTTATAACTGCAATAGAAAACTTTTACACTTTGATTCTTTAGTAGCTTTATTGTGCTCAGAGCCAGAAGTAGCTTCTAAAGTTAAGCCACTTAATCAACATTTTAGAATGGAAATACAACTGGTCCAGTCATTTTTTGGTTATTTTGTCCTGCATACTTGTTGCATGCCAGCCAAAAATGAGGCAGGAGTTTCCTTTGCCTTAGAGACCACGAGTGATTGTCTCTTACCAAAGACTCGGTCAGGTTTAGCACCCCAACACCATTGCAGGAAATGTCCAAATAACCACTGCTTTTCACAGCTTGCTTTGGGGGTTTATGCTTATTTTTTGTGTCTCATTAACTATCTCCATTTGTCTAGGAAAACCAGAGAGGGCTGTGACCTGGATGGAGAGTCTGGTGCACCCACCACATTCAAGTTCTCCCTGTCAAATCCTCCGGCAAGAAAGAGCTCTATGGCACACCGTTCCGCTGGCACGCGCCTGCTGCACTTCACAACCAGGGCATCTCTATCCTTCCTCTTCACCAGAACCAGCTCTCTGCTTCCATACTTTTCCTTAAAGAGTACGAGGAAAGGTTAGAAATGATGTTAGGAGCTCCAAAGCCCTCTGCAGGCGTGGGATCAGCACACAGTGACAATGCAGAGGGTCCAGAGTTGCTGAAATTCTTCCCTGGATTTCAGGATTAACAGTGCATAAACACCTCCTGTACCTTGAGAACACTTTCGGGTAGAAAGGCAGTCCGTAACACGGGGCCCCGGGCATAGCGGAGAGTGGACACCGGAGCCAGGGCAAAGAAGAGTTTGATTTTCTTGGCCAGGTGAGGCAAGCTGGAAAATGCTATGAAACCTGAAAAGCAGCACAGAGTCACAGCAAGAAGCCCAGGGACTGTGTGTGAGGTGCAGGGTTTGAGGCAAACACGTTCCTGGATGCCAGCACAGCCTGGGATAGATGGGGAGGATGGGGAAAACCCACCCATGCAGCCTCCAGTTTGGGATGGACATTGAAGGGTCCTTCCCAAGGCATCCTGGTGTCCCACGCCCACCCACTGCCCTCTCCTCCCTCCTCCTCACTCACCCAGGGTGTTGCCCTGCGCATGCCCAACATAGAACAGCTTCTCCTGCTCAGTTTGCATCAGGATGAAGCCCACCATGGCCGGGAGGTCGTACATGGCCATCTCGTGGAAGCTGCGCAGCAAAGGAAGAACCTGGAGGAGATTCCCACCTCCCAGCCTCCCGTGGACACCAGGAGATGGGCACAGACAGCCCAGCAGCCCAACCCAGCCCCTGCTGGCCCTGTCACCTGAAATCCCAGAACTCCACAGAGTCAACAGACAGGTTTTGGTGCCGGCGGGACCAGCTGTTGCCCCGGTTGTTCCCGAGCCAGACGTCGTATCCGGCATCCGCCAGGATGAAGGCCAGGCTGTTGTCAGGGAAATTGTCCACCCAGTCACCACCATCCTGACAAAACCCATGCACTATCAGCACGGGGGTCCCGGATCCTGGAAGAGGACATTTCGGGTAGCTGACAGAAAAGGATGCCCTTCCCATATAGAAATAAAAAAACCCACATGCACCTTGATACTGTTTGCAACAGGCTGCACATTATTCATTCTCTTCTCCCTGTATTTCCCTGACTTTGCCAGTGCATTTATGTGTTTGGGGGGCTTTTGCCATCCCAGGCCGAGTCTGGACCTTGGACCAGGGATTTCCTGCAGGGAAGGAGCCCCTGGGGCTTGCTGTGTCAGATGCAGCAAAAGTTGGTGCTGAGCTCCTGAATCCCCAGGGGCAGCTCAAAGCAGCCAGGAAAAATCTCCTCATCCCCACTTCCCGCTGCCCAAACCATGCCTGAAGGCACAGACACTCGCACGGATTCCTGTTGGCCCTGGCAGGGGACAGGCTCACATCTGGTGCCCACCTGACTGCCTACGGTCCCTCCTGCCGCGGGGAATGCGGTTGACGGTCAGGAAGTACCCGTCCTCCGTCATCACCTCGTACAACTCGCTGGCATAGCCGTGGAAAGTGATCTTCTGGCTCTGCGGGGACAGCGGGGCAAGGGCAGAGGGTGACCCGGTGCCCTGTGCGTTCCTCGGCTCCACCCGCGCTGCCCGCTGTCGCCTCCGCCCGAAGGGATCCCAGGCAGAGCGGGGACAGACCGAGCTGGAGCTGGGGGCACAGGGGAGCGACAGCCGGGCAAATGCGGGAGATTTTGGGGCGCCGAGCCCCCCGATGAGGCCAGGCGAAGGAAGATGTCAGGGACAGGCTGAGCCCAGCTGGTCCCTCGGGAAGAAGGGCGGGCACAGCCGCGGGGCAGCGCGGTGCCCTCCCGGCACTTACGATGTTCATGAACGTCTCGGGGTTGCGGAAAGCTTCAACCCCGGCTCCGCCTCCTCGCAGCCCCGGGGCCAGGCACAGCGCTCCCAGCAGCAGCCACATCCCGGCCGCCCGCGGCACCTGCGGGATAACGGGGCGGGCTGAGAGGGGCTGCGGSTGCTCCGGGGGCACARGGAACCCTGTCCGACCCCAGCAYGGTGACAGCACGGCCACAGCCTGACGCTGCAGCGGGCAGCGGGTCTGGAACCCACCCCAAGCCTCCCTTGCTGACCATTCCCGTTTAGCCCAGTTCTCACTGCAGCGTGGGACAAGAGGCCTCCCACCTTCCCCTGCCTGGGAAAAGCACCGGGGCGCTTCCAGGAGAATCCTTAGGCTTTCAGGGAAAAGCGTTTCAGGGAGAGAATCCTCCCCCAAACAGGAGGGGCCGTGCCAGAGCTCCATCGTGCAGGAGCTTCCCTGCCCCATCCCTGCTCTGGATGGAGCGACGCGCTCCTGGACTGCCCTGCTGCCCAGAGCGCCCAGCCCAGGGCATTCCGGGCTCCAGGACAGCTCCAGCCAAGTCCATTTCCTTGATGATCCTGCTGCAGGAGCCAAAGATGACTCTCTGCCTCA
>NW_026627382.1:4988-5935 GCF_030028575.1 Malurus melanocephalus
ACTGACCCTTCAGGCAGCACCAGGCATGGACCTGACAAGGCAAAGTTGGGCATTCCTTTGAGAGAAGAGAGCAAAAACCGTGCTGACAGGTGCTGGGAACAAAGCAGACTCAATCCTCAGCCTCTCTCAGCAGAAAGGACGAGACTCTCCTCCCTCAGCTGCCCCACCASCACAGGGACACCTCCCACTGTCCCAGGCTGCTCCCAGCCCCAATGTCCAGCCTGGCCTTGGGCACTGCCAGGGATCCAGGGGCAGCCACAGCTTCTCTGGGCACCCTGTGCCAGGGCCTGCCCACCCTCCCAGGRAACAATTCCTGCCCAATATCCCATCCATTCCTGCCCTCAGGCAGTGTGACCCCATTCCCTGTGTCCAAGCCATTCCCTTGTCCCATGCTGATTTAACTCCTCAAATGTCAAGCTGTGATTTCTGCCTGCCCTGTGCGACTGTGGAGATTGCAATAAAGTTGTGCATCACAGCCAAGCTCCAGCACTGGGCTGTCTGGGTTTGCAGGAGATCTGCTGTGCTTTGTTTTTTTGTCAGCTTTTACCAGCTCAGAGAGTTGCAAAATTGTACTCCAAGGGTTGAACACATACTGTGGTTTGTGTGTTTAGGCACAGGAGGGGAGGAAAGTGGCTTTGTGGCAGCCACTGAGGGAAAGAGGCCACATCTGGCCTGGSGGGCGGCCTCTGAGCTGGGCACAGCTGGCAAAAGCGTAGAGAAAGAGAGGATTCTCCTCATCAGATCCTCCTCACTGCGCCGAGTCAGGTTCCAAAACCAGTGATTCACTGGTGATGAAATGTGCGAGGAGAGCTCTGAGAGGCTGAGCCCTTGCTCACCTCACAGATGCACCTGGCTGTCCCTCTCCAGTCACACGGGTCCTTGCCAAGCTTTTCTTGCTCATCCTATTTAGCTCCTTACCGTTGAAATGAAAAAGAAAGTCGGGACCA
>NW_026627383.1:0-1354 GCF_030028575.1 Malurus melanocephalus
CATTTCCTTCAGCTTTTAGCTTCTCTAATACATTATTCTCCCTACAATGTGGTGTAGCTGGCTCCTAAGTGTAAAATAAAATCTTTTAAAAGCCCTAATTTTTTGCAACTTCCAGAGTTATTTACACACTAGAAATTTCTTTTTATTGCTACATGTAAGCAGAGCAAATTAGAAGGCAGAGTGTCTCACAATATAAAGGTGGCTCTCTTTATTAATTACCATTTCAACCCCTTTGTTCACAAGTGCAGTGTGAGTCTAGTGCTGAACACCCCACAGTGACCACATCTGAAAACCGAAATAAACAGTAACCAATTGTTTCTTAAGGAAYACTTACAATACTTTTTTTAATTCTTCCATAAACAAGTCATTTGGTTCTCCAAAATGCCTTTTCTTTTTCAATTTGTCCATTTCTGGCTTATGAATGGCTCAAGGATTGATAAACTGCATTGCTTTCTGACATGCACAACCATTGCTGATTGTGGGGAAACTTTGTACAGTGAAGGTTGTTTTTTTCTTGAATTTTTTTTGGGGAAAAAAAACCCCCAAAGGTCATTATTTATTATGTCAGAAATTCTTCTTTCTTTGAGCCCTTCTTCTGTAGACTGCACAAGTTATTCACCATCAAATGACATGCACAATTTTTAATGGCAGCCTTTGGAAAGCCACAGGTTTCCCACAGCCCCTGAACACACTAAACTTTTATTTTTATCTGGGTGAAAGCAGATTGCACTCAGAAAGAGAAAACTGCAGTTTGTCCCCTGGCATTTGCATGGCTGATGGGGCTTGATCTGAACTGCCAAAATGTTTAGGGCTTCTCTGAGGAAGTAAAAAGAAACCCTGACCTGGGCTGAATCATGCAAATACCTGTGGAAGAAATGCAGCCTGGCTGATGGGATAGAATTGCTATGAGAACACATTGGATTTGGGATATAAAAACACAGGCTCTGCTCTTAATGAGAACCTAATCAGGTATAGTGAATGAAACTGGCTCGGCATTCAGAATTTTGCACAAATGAAACTGCTCTTACAGGGGGCAGGGACAGGAACGATGTTAAATCTGCAGATTTAAAATCCATGAAAGACCCTCTAAAACCCCTTGTGCAGGAAGGAAGAGCTGTCAGACTGAAAACTGGGGCCACTCAGGTTGGAGAAATAGCCCATGAGTTAAGGAATATGTTTTCAAATTCCTAATCAGAAGAAAACGGAAGAAACCTCCTCAGAAACCACGGAAACTCTCTTTACTCGTCACTACACATTTGTTTTTTATTTCAGGCCTCACTGTGCCTCATTCTTCCTTCTCTTCTTATTGTCAATTTACATTGACTTTCTGTTCTTCCTCTTTTTTTTTTTTTTT
>NW_026627383.1:3089-4621 GCF_030028575.1 Malurus melanocephalus
GTCAACCTAATCTTGGTTTAATAGGCCTGCATTTATCTTCTTACTGCAATTCACTTTCTCTGAGGTTGTAAAATTTAATCTAAAGGGGTTGTAAATGTAAACCAGAGGGTTCTCATACTGAAATGCAGAGTTTTTTTTCTTTCTTTTTAACTACCTTTAATCCCTTCTGAAAGAGACCCACGTTGGAGCAATCCTAAACTCACAAACTGATTTATTTGCCTGCCCTCTTGAAGAGTATTAAGTGCAGACCTGAGGATCTTCAGTGGTCCCTAAAACACCTCTCTCAACACTTTCTGGATAAAATACTCCCACATATTTCATCCTGACTCATTCTTAGTTTCTTGCCACATTTCAACAAAAATAAAGCAATATCATGGAATTTTTTTCCTCATTCATCCTAAATTTTGAAACAATTAGTGGGGTAAGGGTCTTTAGTCCAGAGCACAACCAAAATTCAGAGATTTAAGAGTCTAATGATGCAGAATTTCTGCCCAGTGGTCCATTCTCACCCTGCTAACTCAGTGAATGAGAGACAGAACGTTTTCCTCAAATTTCAACCAGACTTCAGGAGAACCCTCTTATCTAACCTGTTATCTTTTGTGCCTCATGGCCGACATCTCCCACTCAAATTCTTAAGTGGAATAAAACTTAACAGTTTTGGTGACAAGGTTTTATTTCTTTGGGAATTTTACTGTCATTAATTAATTTCCTGGGATTCATAAGACCCAAGTACTTTGCTATCTCTGTCTAATTTTATAAACAGAGAGGTTGAGTTCCCATGTGCAGACTGCACTGGACACTGCAAATGGTTATAACCTGTGGGTTGCTTCCTGCAATTCTTCACACTTGGATGTCAAACCATTCCAGGACGGTTTAGATTGTGAAACTTTTGTGATTCCTTCAAAATTCACTAATAGCCATTATTTCTGTGTTAAGAAAGTAGCCCAAAACACAGTTTTTTGCCACGAAATACAGACACTGCTGTGAATACCAGACAAAAGCCAACCAGATTTTGGGTTGGTGGGTGGGTTCAGGGTTTGCACTCCAGGACAGCTTCATTGCACCTCAGCATCTCCCCTGTTTGGGGGAGAGTTTAGGAACAACTCTCCCTTCTGATACACTGAGTACTGTTCTGATCCAAACCCAAGTAACAAGGTGTGTCTGCTAAATTAATTGCAGAAGCTGAGAAAAAATTAGGCTGAGATGTTCACAGAAGCACCTATGGTGGCTGTGCTTTTCAGGTACTCGACAGCATAAAACAAATTTAGAAAAAGAGGTGATAATTTGAGACTGATGGTTCATTTTGCAAGTCTCCAAAGAAGAGAGAGGAGACTGGATTTAAAGAATAGTAAAAGTAGGCTGCGTTTTTAAATTTTCCTGCCTTAGTTTCACATCAGTGCTTCAAATAATRCACCACTGAATGCTGAAAAAGGTTTTAGTTATTACAAATACTGTAAAGTAATAACTAAATCTCTGATCTCAGCATTAGGCATTTTTGTTTCTGCTGAAGGTTTGAAAAGAGTTGTCAGAAA
>NW_026627384.1:0-4515 GCF_030028575.1 Malurus melanocephalus
TGTCCCCATGACCCCATCCCATCCCCCACCAGGTTCCTGTCGTCCATCGTGGCCCCGGAGCTGCCGCTGCCCCTCGGCCCCGGGAAGCGCCGGACGCAATCCCTGAGTGCCCTCCCCAAGGACGGGGACAAGGACGGGCGCAGCCCCAGCAAGGTGAGAACAAAAATGGCTGAAAGGGCCCAAAATACCCTCAAACAGCCCCAAAATAACAAAAAACATCACCACAATACTCCAAAATACCCTGAAACAGCCCCAAAATAACCCCAAAAACGTCACTGAAACAGCCCCAGCAAGGTGAGCACAAAAATGGCTGAAAGGGCCTAAAATACCCTCAAACACCCTGAAACAGCCCCAAAATAACCCAAAATACTGCAAAACTGCCCAAAATAACCCCAAAAACATCACCACAATACCCCAAAATACCCTGAAACAGCCCCAAAATAACCCCAAAAACGTCACTGAAACAGCGCCAGCAAGGTGAGCACAAAAATGGCTGAAAGGGCCCAAAATACCCTAAAACAGCCCCAAAATAACCCAAAATACTGCAAAACTGCCCAAAATAATCCCAAAAACGTCACTGAAACAGCCCCAGCAAGGTGAGCGTGGGAGGGGTCTGAAATACCTCAAAATACCCCAAAATACCCCAAAATACCCCAAAATACCCTAAAACACCCTGAAACACAGCCGAAACAACCCAAAACATCACCACAATACCCCAAAATACCCTGAAACAGCCCAAAATAACCCCAAAAACATCCCTGAAACAGCCCCAGCAAGGTGAGAACAAAAATGGTTGAAAGGGCTCAAAATACCCTAAAACACCCTGAAACAGCCCCAAAATACTGCAAAACTGCCCAAAATAACCCCAAAAACATCAGTGGAACAGCCCCAGTAAGGTGAGCGTGGGAGGGGTCCCAAATACCCCAAAATACCCTGAAACAGCCCCAAAATAACCCCAAAAACATCCCTGAAACAGCCCCAGGAAGGTGAGCGTGGGAGGGGTCTGAAATACCTCAAAATACCCCAAAATACCCTGAAACAGCCCAAAAATAACCCAAAAAACGTCACTGAAACAGCCCCAGCAAGGTGAGAACAAAAATGGCTGAAAGGGCCCAAAATACCCTAAAACACCCTGAAACACACCCAAAATAACCCCAAAATACTGCAAAACTGCCCAAAATAACCCCAAAAACGTCACTGAAACAGCCCCAGCAAGGTGAGTGTGGGGAGAGTCTGAAATACCCCAAAATACCCCAAAATACCCTAAAACACATCTGAAATAACCAAAACCATCACCAGAATACCCTAAAACACCCTGAAACAGCCCCAAAATAACCCAAAATACTGCAAAACTGCCCAAAATAACCCCAAAAACGTCACTGAAACAGCCCCAGCAAGGTGAGAACAAAAATGGCTGAAAGGGCCGAAAATATCCTAAAACACCCTGAAACACACCCGAAATACCCCCAAAATACTGCAAAACTGCCCAAAATAACCCCAAAACACACCCAAAATACTCCCAAAATACTGCAAAACTGCCCAAAATAATCCCAAAAATGTCACTGGAACAGCCCCAGCAAGGTGAGCGTGGGAGGGGTCTCAAATACCCCAAAATACCCCAAAATACCCTGAAACAGCCCCAAAATAACCCCAAAAACGTCACTGAAACAGCCCCAGCAAGGTGAGCACAAAAATGGCTGAAAGGGCCCAAAATACCCTAAAACACCCTGAAACAGCCCCAAAATAACCCAAAATACTGCAAAACTGCCCAAAATAATCCCAAAAACATCACTGAAACAGCCCCAGCAAGGTGAGCGTGGGGAGGGTCCCAAATACCCCAAAATACCCCAAAATACCCTAAAATACCCTAAAACACACCTGAAATAACCCGAAATACCCCAAAAATACCCTAAAACACCCTGAAACAGCCCAAAACATCACCTGAAACAACCCGAAACACCCCAAAATACACTGGAACAGCCCAAAATAACCCAAAACACCACCAAAATACCCCAAAACTGTGTCCAACTGACCACACCTCTTTGTGGGCGTGTCCTCAACTGACCCCGCCCCTTTGTGGGCGTGTCCTCAACTGACCACGCCCCCCACAGCGGGACAAGGACCACACCCATTTATTGATTAATCCCACTGACCACACCCCTTTGTGGGAGTGTCCCCATCTGACCACGCCCCCCACAGCGGGACAAGGACCACACCCATTTATTGGTGTATCCCACTGACCACACCCCTTTGTGGGCGTGTCCCAACTGACCCCGCCCCTTTGTGGGCGTGTCCCAACTGACCACACCCCTTTGTGGGCGTGTCCCCATCTGACCACGCCCCCCACAGCGGGACAAGGACCACACCCATTTATTGATGTATCCCACTGACCCCACCCCTTTTCTGGGCGTGTCCCATCTGACCACGCCCCTTTGTGGGCGTGTCCCAACTGACCCCACCCCTTTGTGGGCGTGTCCCCAACTGACCACGCCCCCCACAGCGGGACAAGGACCACACCCGGACAAGGACCACACCCATTTATTGATGTATCCCACTGGCCACACCCCTCTGTGGGCGTGTCCAACTGACCACACCCCTTTGTGGGCGTGTCCCCAACTGACCCCGCCCCTTTGTGGGCGTGTCCCCATCTGACCACACCCCCCACAGCGGGGCAAGGACCACACCCATTTATTGGTGTATCCCACTGACCACACCCATTTATGGGTGTATCCCAACTGACCCCGCCCCTTTGTGGGCGTGTCCCCATCTGACCCCACCCCTTTGTGGGCGTGTCCCCATCTGACCACGCCCCCCACAGCGGGACAAGGACCACACCCATTTATTGGTGTATCCCACTGACCCCGCCCCTTTTCTGGGCGTGTCCAACTGACCACACCCCTTTGTGGGCGTGTCCACATCTGACCACGCCCCCCACAGCAGGACAAGGACCACACCCATTCATGGGTGTATCCCACTGACCACACCCCTTTGTGGGTGTGTCTAACTAACCCCGCCCCTCTGTGGGCGTGTCCCGAACTGACCACGCCCCCCACAGCGGGACAAGGACCACACCCATTTATTGATGTATCCCACTGACCCCGCCCCTTTTCTGGGCGTGTCCCAACTGACCACACCCCTTTGTGGGCGTGTCCCATCTGACCACGCCCCCCACAGCGGGACAAGGACCACACCCATTTATTGATTAATCCCACTGACCACACCCATTGTGGGGCGTGTCTATCTGACCACACCCCTCTGTGGGCGTGTCCAACTGGCTCCACCCACCAATGGGCGTGTCCCCATCTGACCACGCCCCTCACAGCGGGACAAGGACCACACCCATTTATTGATGCACCCCCTTGGCCCCACCCCTTTGTGGGGTGTATGCCACTGGCACCGCCCCTTTGTGGGCGTGTCCCCGAACTGACCACGCCCCCCACAGCGGGACAAGGACCACACCCATTTATCGATTTATCCCACTGACCCCACCCATTGTGGGCGTGTCCCCCATCTGACCCCGCCCTTTGTGGGCGTGTCCCCATATGACCACGCCCCCCACAGCGGGACAAGGACCACATCCATTTATAGACATGCCCAACTGACCACACCCCTTTTCTGGGCGTGTCCCAACTGACCCCGCCCCTTTCTGGGCGTGTCCCCATCTGACCCCACCCCTTTGTGGGCGTGTCCTCAACTGACCACGCCCCTTTGTGGGCGTGTCCCCGAACTGACCACGCCCCCCACAGCGGGACAAGGACCACATCCATTAATGGGTGCACTCCCCTAACCCCGCCCCTTTGTGGGCGTGTCTAACCGACCCCGCCCCTTTTTTGGGGCGTGTCCCAACTGACCCCACCCCTTTGTGGGCGTGTCCCCGAACTGACCACGCCCCCCACAGCGGGACAAGGACCACACCCATTCAACCCCACCCCTTTGTGGGTGTATCCCACTGACCCCGCCCCTTTACTGGGCATGTCCCAACTGACCCCGCCCCTTTGTGGGCGTGTCCCAACTGACTCCACCCACCAATGGGCGTGTCCCCGATCTGACCACGCCCCCCACAGCGGGACAAGGACCACACCCATTTATCGATTTATCCCACTGACCACACCCATTGTGGGGTGTGTCTGACTCCACCCCTTTGTGGGCGTGTCCCAACTGACCCCGCCCCTTTGTGGGCGTGTCCTCATCTGACCACGCCCCCCACAGCGCGACAAGGACCACACCCATTTATTGATGCACCCCCTTGGCCCCACCCCTTTGTGGGTGTATCCCAACTGACCACACCCCTTTGTGGGCGTATCCCACTGACCCCGCCCCTTTGTGGGCGTGTCCCAACTGACCACACCCCTTTGTGGGCGTGTCCCCGATCTGACCACGCCCCCCACAGCGTGACAAGGACCACATCCGCCGGCCCATGAACGCCTTCATGATCTTCAGCAAGCGGCACCGGGCGCTTGTTCACCAGCGTCACCCGAACCAGGACAACCGAACCGTCAGCAAGATCCTGGGCGA
>NW_026627385.1:0-1064 GCF_030028575.1 Malurus melanocephalus
TGACAATGGTGACACTGACAGGTGGCACAGGTGACAATGGTGACAGTGACAATGACAATGACGTCATCACTGTCCCCAGGTGCTCCTGGATCTCCGCGCTGTCTCTGTCCCTCTGTGACACTGACAATGGTGACAATGGTGACACTGACACAATGACAATGACAGTGGTGACACTGACAGGTGGCACAGGTGACAATGGTGACAATGGTGACAATGGTGACACTGACAGTGGTGACACAGTGACAATGGTGACAATGACACAGTGACAGTGACAATGGCAGGTGGCACACGTGACAATGGTGACAATGGTGACACTGTCACTGTCCCCAGGTGCTCCTGGAGCTCTGCGCGGTCTCTATCCCTCTGTGACACTGACAATGACAATGGTGACAATGACAGTGACAATGGTGACACAGACACACGTGACAATGGTGACAATGGTGACAATGGTGACACAGTGACACTCACAGGTGACAATGGCACAGGTGACAATGGTGACAATGGTGACAATGGTGACAATGGTGACACTGACAGGTGACAATGGTGACACTGACACAGTGACAATGACAATGGTGACAATGAAGGTGACAATGGTGACACTGATGTCCCTCTGTCCCCAGGTGCTGCTGGATCTCTCCGGGGTCTCTGTCCCTCTGTCCCTCTGTGACACTGACAGTGACAATGGTGACACTGAGAGGTGACAATGACAATGACACAGTGACAATGGTGACAGTGACAATGGTGACAATGGTGACACTGACAGGTGGCACAGGTGACAATGGTGACAATGACGTCATCACTGTCCCCAGGTGCTCCTGGATCTCCGCGCTGTCTCTGTCCCTCTGTGACACTGACAATGGTGACAATGGTGACAGTGACACAATGACAATGACACAATGACACTGACACACAGGTGACAATGGTGACAATGGTGACAATGGAGACAATAGTGACAATGGTGACACAGTGACAATGACACAATGACACTGACACACAGGTGACAATGGTGACACTGATAGTTGACAATGGTGACAATGGTGACAGTGACACAATGATAATGACAC
>NW_026627385.1:3004-4498 GCF_030028575.1 Malurus melanocephalus
TGACAATGGTGACAATGTCACTGATGTCACTCTGTCCCCAGGTGCTGCTGGATGTCTCCGGGGTCTCTGTCCCTCCCTGACTGTGACAATGGTGACAATGGTGACAATGGTGACAGTGACAATGACAATGGTGACAGTGACAGTGACACAGTGACAATGACACACACAGGTGACAATAGTGACAATGGTGACACAGTGACAATGACACAGTGACACTGACACACAGTTGACAATGGTGACACTGAGAGGTGACAATGGTGACAATGGTGACAATGGTGACACAGTGACACTGACAGGTGACAATGACAATGACAATGACACAGTTACACTGATGATGGTGACAGTGACAGGTGACACAGGTGACAATGGTGACAATGGTGACAATGGTGACAATGGTGACAATGTCACTGTCACTGTCCCCAGGTGCTCCTGGATGTCTCCGGGGTCTCTGTCCCTCTGTGACACTGACACAGTGACAATGGTGACAATGGTGACGATGGTGACAATGGTGACACAGTGACACTCACAGGTGACAATGGTGACAGGTGACACTGACAGTGACAATGGTGACACTGACAGGTGGCACAGGTGACCTTGGTGACAATGACACAGTGACACTGACACACAGGTGACAATGACAATGGTGACAATGTCCCTCTGTCCCCAGGTGCTCCTGGATCTCTTTGGGGTCTCTGTCCCTCTGTGACACGGACAGTGACAGTGACAATGGTGACAATGGTGACAATGACGTCATCACTGTCCCCAGGTGCTCCTGGATGTCTCCGGGGTCTCTGTTCCTCTGTGACACTGACACAGTGACAATGACAATGGTGACAATGGTGACACAGTGACACTCACAGGTGACAATGGCACAGGTGACAATGGTGACAATGGTGACAATGGTGACAATGACAATGGTGACACTGACACAGTGACAATGACAATGGTGACAATGAAGGTGACAATGGTGACACTGACACAATGACACAGTGACAGTGACAATGGTGACAATGGTGACAATGACACAGTGACATTGACACACACAGGTGACAATGATAACAATGGTGACAATGGTGACACTGACACAATGACACAGTGACAATGGTGACACTGACAGTGGTGACAATGGTGACACTGTCACTGATGTCACACTGTCCCCAGGTGCTGCTGGATCTCTCCAGGGTCTCTGTCCCTCTGTCCCTCCCTGACAGTGACAATGACAGGTGACAATGGTGACAATGGTGACAATGGTGACAATGATACAATGACACTGATGACGGTGACACTCACAGGTGACAATGGTGACACAGTGACAATGGAGGTGACAATGACGTCATCACTGTCCCCAGGTGCTGCTGGATCTCTCCGGGGTCTCTGTCCCTCTGTCCCTCCCCCCCCCGCGGCTGCTCCGGGGACGGCTCCGAGTGACGGACGGGGTGAGAAACAAACTGGGACAAACTGGGACAAACTGGGACAAACTGGGATAAACTGGGA
>NW_026627386.1:0-2277 GCF_030028575.1 Malurus melanocephalus
AGGTGTGAAATGGAATCGGCACAGCCCTGGGTGGGCACAGCTGAGCCGGGATCTGCTGGGCCTGAGCGGAGCCAGCCCAGGGGTGTCCACATCTGATGTGTCCCCTCTGCCATCCCATCTCTGTGCCATCCCATCCCTGTGCCGTGTCCCCTCTGCCGTGTCCCTCTGCCATGTCCCATCCCTGTGCCATTCCTGTCCCGTGTCCCATTCCTGGCCCGTGTCCCATCCCTCTGCCATCCCATCCCTGTGCCGTGTCCCATCCTTGTGCCATCCCATCCCCGTGCCATTTCCCATCCCTCTGCCATGTCCTATCCCTGTGCCATGTCCCATCCCTGTGCTGTGTCCCCTCTGCCATGTCCCATCCCTGTGCCATTCCTGTCCCGTGTCCCATTCCTGGCCCGTGTCCCATCCCTCTGCCATCCCATCCCTGTGCCATCCCTGTGCTATGTCCTCTCTGCCGTGTCCCCTCTGCCATGTCCCATCCCTCCCATCTCTGTCCCGTGTCCCCTCCCTGTGCCATCCCATCCCTGTCCCGTGTCCCATTCCTGGCCCGTGTCCCATCCCTCTGCCATCCCATCACTCCCATGTTTGTATTGTGTCCCATTCCTGTGCCATCCCATCCCCATGGCGTGTTCCCTCTGCCATGTCCCATCCCTGAGCCATGTCCCCTCCCTATGCCGTGTCCCCTCCCTGTGCCATCCCATCCCTGTGCTGTGTCCCATCCCTCTGCCATGTCCTATCCCTGTGCTGTGTCCCATCCCTGTCCCGTGTCCCCTCTGCCGTGTTCCATCCCTCTGCCATCCCATCCCTGTGCCATCACATCCCTGTCCCGTGTCCCATCCCTGTCCCGTGTCCCCTGTGCCATCCCTGTGCCGTGTCCCCTCTGCCGTGTCCCCTCTGCCATGTCCCATCCCTCTTCTGTCCCATCCCTGTGCCATTCCTGTCCCGTGTCCCATCCCTGTCCCATGTCCCATCCTCCACCGTGTCCTATCCCTCTGCCGTGTCCCCTCTGCTGTGTCCCATCCCTGTGCTGTATCTCATCCCTGTCCCGTGTCCCCTCCCTCTGCCATCCCATCCCTGTGACATCCCATCCCTGTGCCGTGTCCCCTGTACCGTTTCCCATTTCTGGCCCGTGTCCCATCCCTGTCCCACATCCCCTCTGCCATGTCCCCTCTGCCGTGTCCCCTCTGCCATGTCCCCTCCCTGTACCAGGGTCCTGCTTGGGCCGCGCCATCTCAGGCTCCTGGGCACTCAGGCTCTGCACAGACCAAAGGACATTCCCCTGCCCCACAACCTCAACATTTCAGAGGGCTCCTCCTCCCCTGGCAATGCCGCACAGGACAGCAGCACCAGCAGCACCCAGCCCGTCCATCCCCTCATCCTACAACAAACCCAGGACAAGCTGAGGTTCCCTTTTATTCAACCCCAGAAAAACCCTGCAGTAAACACATCCCAGCCCAGAGCCAAAGCCAGGCTCTGTCAGCAGCTTCAGGGCTTTCTCTTGCCAGGGCTCTGTGCCCACTGCCCCCATGCTCAGCAGGACTTGGGGACAGTGGCACCATCAACCAAAACGGGGCCAAACCTCATTCCTYCCCTTGTCCTAACGGGACAGCTGCCAAGGCCACCAGCACATGGCTGTCCCCCCAAAGGAGAGGGACAAACGGACAGAGCWGGAGCTGAATTGCTCAGCTGCAGTCCAGCCCTGCTCTCCTTCGTTAGCAGAGACGCAGCGAGATTTTGTTTGGGTTTAAAGGGCCCACAATAGCGCAGAGAGGAGGGCGGCAGCAGGAGCAGCCTGTGAGCTCATCCCCCGCCCCAGGGGGCGAGCCCCAKATTGTTCCCGACGTGTGTTTTCCATCCAACCTCCCCAAACCGCCAGGCTCCCCACCAGACGCATTTTTCAGCGTTCCTCCAAAGSGGGAAGAACCCGATTTTCCCATTTTCCCTCTGCGCCATCCATCYTTCAGCGGGAAGGAGCGATGTTTTCACGGGGGGAATAATCTCCCCCGTGCCCTGCCAGCCCAGCCCTGGCTGCCGGCTCTGAAACGCTCCCATTTCCACCGCGGATCGGGAACGTTCTGCTCTGCTTGACAGCGGCAGCGTTTCCTCCGAGACACAGCTCCCTTTTGATCTGCGGAGCGAGCTCTGCCGAGGGGGAAGGGAAGGGAAGGAGGCTGATTCCCTCTGCGAGGGTTTCCAGCCCTACAGGTGTTTTTTTGCTCAGCTGAGGAGCGGCAAAGCTTTTCCTTGGCTGGAAAAGGAGCTTTCCTCGCCCTG
>NW_026627386.1:3546-4445 GCF_030028575.1 Malurus melanocephalus
CCCAGCTCTACCCCACAGCAGCAATTCCCAAACCCCACTGAGCACCCATTTGGGTCCATCCCAAGACATTTTTTGCCACCCAAGGTGGGTTTTTCTGTTTCCAAGCAGAGCTGGGAATGCTGGGATGATTCTCGCCATGGGTGACCCCCTTTTCACAGCATGGGTGGGGAAATAAAACCCCCAAAACACAGAAATCTCAGCCCCTCAGTGTTCCAATGGAATTCCTGGGCTAAAATTCCTGCACAGCACCAGAGGGAACAAGGATTTAACAAAAAACAGCAGGAGATTTAACAAAAAACAGCAAAAGGCCCAGCTCCGAATTTCCATCCTGTCTCACCTCAAAGTGGGARTAGAAAACAAACCTTTGCTTTATTTAGGGCTTTCTGGGAAATCTCAGTTGAGGAATCCCTGAAATATTAGGGGCTAAGGAGCAGGATTTAAATCCCAAATGCTTCCTGCAAAGCCAAGAGCTCCTCATCTGCCTCACCCCACAAAAAAAAAAAAAACACAAAAAACAACAACAAAAAAAAAAAAAAACAACAAAAAAAACAAAAAAAAAAAAAAAAAAAAAAAAAAAAAAAAAAAAAAAAAAAGGAGTGGGAAGGCCAAAGGAAAGAAACAGAATGAGATAATTTGACCCCAATGATCCCATTTGTGCACTTTTTTTTGGATGAATCCTGTGGTTTCACGTGGCCTGGTTAAAGCTCAGCTCATTCCCAGCCAGGCCACACAAATTCTGCTCCCTGGACTCAGTTCCCAAACACAAATTTGGAATTACAAACAGCACAAACTCAGCAGAAAACAGCAAAATTTAAAATGTGTCCCAGGAGCGTTTTATCTGATAAAACAGATCTGTTCATGGAGCTGTGGAAATTCTGTCATCTGGAACTCACCTGCAC
>NW_026627387.1:0-2275 GCF_030028575.1 Malurus melanocephalus
GGGTTTGGGGACACCTGGACAGGGTTTGGGGACACCTGGAGGGGTTTGGGGACACTTAGAGGGGGTTGGGGACATCTAGAGAGGGGTTGGTGACACTTAGAAGGGTTTGGGGACATCTGGACAGGGTTTGGGGACACTTAGAGGGGCTTTGGGACACCTGGACAGAGTTTGGGGACACTCAGAGAGGGTTTGGGGACACCGTGACAGGGTTTGGGGACACTCAGACAGGGTTTGGTGGCCCCTCTGTCCCAATTGTCCCCAATGTCCCCAATGTCCCCTCAATGTCCCCTCAATGTCCCCAAATGTCCCCTCATTGTCCCCAGAATGGCATTGTCCCCATCGTGGAGCCCGAGATCCTCCCGGACGGTGACCACGACCTCAAGACGTGCCAGTACGTCACCGAGAAGGTGGGTGGCACCCCTAATGTCCCCAAATGTCCCCAAAATGTCCCCAAATGTCACCAAAATGTCACCAAGTGTCACCCAATGTCTCAAAAATGGCCCAAAATGGCAATGAAATGGGACCAGAATGGGCCAAAATGGCCAAAAATGTCCCCAAATGTCACCGAGAAGGTGGGTGGCACCCCAAATGTCCCCAAATGTCACCAAAATGTCACCCAATGTCCCCAAATGTCACCGAGAAGGTGGGTGGCACCCCAAATGTCCCCAAATGTCCCCAAATGTCACCAAATGTCTCCCAATGTCTCAAAAATGGCCAAAAATGGCACCGAAATGGCACCAAATGTCACTGAGAAGGTGGGTGGCACCCCAATGTCCCCAAATGTCACCGAGTGTCACCCAAATGTCACCCAATGTCCCTGAAATGGCTAAAAATGGCCCAAAATGGCCAAAAATGGCACCAAATGGCACCAAAATGGCACTGAAATGTCCCCAAATGTCACCGAGAAGGTGGGTGGCACCCCAAATGTCACCTGAATGTCACCGAGTGTCACCCAGTGTCTCAAAAATGGCCCAAAATGGCACCGAAATGGCACCAAAATGGCCAAAAATGGTCAAAAATGGCACCGAAATGTCCCCAAATGTCACTGAGAAGGTGGGTGGCACCCCAAATGTCACCCAAATGTCCCCAAATGTCACCGAGTGTCATCGAGTGTCACCCAGTGTCTCAAAAATGGCCCAAAATGGCACCAAAATGGCATCAAAATGGTACCAAAATGGCACCAAAATGGCCCAAAATGGCCCCAAAATGGCGCCAAATGTCACCAGGAAGGTGGGTGGCACCCCAAATGTCACCAAATGTCCCTAAGTGTCACCAAATGTCTCAAAAATGGCCAAAAATAGCACCGAAATGTCTCAAAAATGGCCAAAAATGGTACCAAAATGTCACCAAATGTCCCAGAGGAGGTGGGTGGCACAAAAATGTCCCCAAATGTCCCCAAATGTCACCGAGTGTCATCCAATGTCACCCAATGTCTGAAAAATGGCACCAAAATGGCACCGAGATGGGCCAAAATGGCCTCAAAATGGCCAAAAATGGCACCAAAATGTCACCGAGATGGTGGGTGGCACCCCAAATGTCACCCAAATGTCACCGCGTGTCATCCAAATGTCACCCAGTGTCATCCAATGTCACCCAATGTCTCGAAAATGGCACCAAAATGGCACCAAAATGGGCACCAAAATGGCCAAAAGTGGCCAAAAATGTCCCCAGATGTCACCAAGAAGGTGGGTGGCACCCCAGTGTCCCCAAATGTCACCGAGTGTCACCCAAATGTCACCCAATGTCCCTGAAATGGCTAAAAATGGCCCAAAATGGTCAAAAATGGCACCAAATGGCACCAAAATGGCACTGAAATGTCCCCAAATGTCACCGAGAAGGTGGGTGGCACCCCAAATGTCACCGAGTGTCATCGAGTGTCACCCAGTGTCTCAAAAATGGCCAAAAATGGCCCCAAAATGGCCCCAAATGTCACCGAGAAGGTGGGTGGCACCCCAAATGTCACCCAAATGTCCCCAAGTGTCACCGAGTGTCATCCAATGTCACCCAATGTCTCAAAAATGGCACCAAAATGGCACCAAAATGGCACCAAAATGGCCAAAAATGTCCCCAGATGTCACCAAGAAGGTGGGTGGCACCGCAGTGTCCCCAAAGGATACCAAGTGTCCCCCAAATGTCACCCAATGTCCCCAAATGTCACCAACGCTGTCCCTAATGTCCCTGAAATTGCCAAAATTGGCACCAAAATGGCCAAAAAGGGTGCCAAAATGGCCCAAAATGTCCCCAAATGTCACTGAGTGTCATCGAGTGTCACCCC
>NW_026627387.1:3174-5125 GCF_030028575.1 Malurus melanocephalus
CCCCAAATGTCTCCCCAAATGTCACCAAATGTCACCACTGTCCCTGAAATGGCCCAAAATGACACCAAAATGGGCCAAAATGGTGACAAAATGGTAACAAAATGTCACTGAGAAGGTGGGTGGCACCCCAAATGTCACCAAATGTCCCCAAAATGTCCCCAAAATGTCCCCAATGTCACCAAATGTCACCCAATGTCTCAAAAATGGCCCTAAATGGCACTGAAATGGTCAAAAATGGCACCAAAATGGTCAAAAATGGCACCAAATGTCACTGAGAAGGTGGGTGGCACCCCAATGTCCCCAAAATGTCACCAAAATGTCCCCAATGTCACCAAATGTCACCAAATGTCACCAAATGTCTCAAAAATGGCGCTGAAATGGCTCCAAAATGGGCCAAAATGTCCCCAAATGTCACCGAGTGTCATCAAGTGTCACCCAATGTCTCAAAAATGGCACCAAAATGTCCCCAATGTCCCCATGATGTCCCCAGTGATGTCCCCAATGTCCCCACTGTCCCCAATGTCCCCAATGTCCCCAATGTCCCCAATGTCCCCAATGATGTCCCCTCGATGTCCCCAGGTGCTGGCCGCGGTGTACAAGGCGCTGAGTGACCACCACGTGTACCTGGAGGGGACACTGCAGTGTCCCCAATGTCCCCAATGTCCCCAATCCCCTCAATGTCCCCAATGTCCCCAATGTCCCCAATGATGTCCCCAATGATGTCCCCAGGTGCTGGCCGCGGTGTACAAGGCTCTGAGTGACCACCACGTGTACCTGGAGGGGACACTGCATTGTCCCCAATGTCCCCAATGTCCCCAATGTCCCCAATGTCCCCAATGTCCCCGATGTCCCCAATGTCCCCAATGATGTCCCCAATGATGTCCCCAATGTCCCCAGGTGCTGGCCGCGGTGTACAAGGCTCTGAGTGACCACCACGTGTACCTGGAGGGGACACTGCTGAAGCCCAACATGGTGACAGCCGGACACGCCTGTGCCACCAAGTACAGCGCCGAGGAGATCGCCATGGCAACGGTGACAGCGCTGCGGCGCACCGTGCCACCCGCTGTGCCAGGTCAGTGTCATTGTCATTGTCACCTGTGTGTCACTGTCATTGTGTCACTGTCATTGTGATAGCCATGGTTATTGTCACTGTATCGGTGTCGCCATGGCAACGGTGACAGCGCTGCGGCGCACCGTGCCACCCGCCGTGCCAGGTCAGTGTCACCTGTGTCACTGTGTCATTGTCACCCGTGTGTCACTGTCATTGTCATTGTGTCATTGTCATTGTTATTGTTATTGTTATTGTCACTGTGTCATTGTCGCCATGGCAACGGTGACAGCGCTGCGCCGCACCGTGCCACCCGCCGTGCCAGGTCAGTGTCAGTGTCATTGTCACCTGTGTGTCATTGTCACCTGTGTGTCATTGTCACTGTCATTGTTATTGTCACTGTCACTGTATCGGTGTCGCCATGGCAACGGTGACAGTGCTGCGCCGCACCGTGCCACCCGCCGTGCCAGCTCAGTGTCACCTGTGTGTCATTGTCACCTGTGTGTGTCATTGTCACCTGTGTCATCGTTATTGTCACCTGTGTGTCATTGTCACCTGTGTGTCACTATCACTGTCACTGTCACAGTGTCATTGCTCCTGTGCAGGGTCAGAGCGAGGAGGAGGCGTCCATCAATCTCAACGCCATCAATCGCTGTCCCCAATGTCCCCAATGTCCCTGTGTGTGTCCCCAATGTCCCCAATGTCCCCAATGTCCCTGTGTGTGTCCCCAGTGTCCCCAGGCTGATGTCCCCAATGTCCCCAATGTCCCTGTGTGTGTCCCCAGTGTCCCCAGGCTGATGTCCCCAATGTCCCCAGGCTGATGTCCCCAATGTCCCCAGGCTGATGTCCCCATGTCCCCGCAGGGATCACGTTCCTGTCGGGCGGGCAGAGCGAGGAGGAGGC
>NW_026627388.1:0-1350 GCF_030028575.1 Malurus melanocephalus
AAAAAAATGAAGTGAATTCTGTGCACAGGAACAAAGAATGGAAAAGAAAATATCCTCTGTGGCATGGAATATYSSTTTGGTCAGCTGCCTTGCTCTATTCTTCCCCAGACTTTTGGGCATCCCCATCCTGGTGGCCTTTGAGGAGAGGCAGCCTTGGTGCATCCTGCCACAAAGCACCAAAGGCGTTCCAAAGCTTTCTGAAGCAAAAATTCACCTCACCCCAAAAGAACCAGGCAGGAGGCATCACCCACACCAGCTCCAAAATCCTTCTCTCTGGGAAGAATAATCCAGCTGCACTTTGGAAGTTTCTGGAAAAGAACGCAGCATTAAGCACTGCTGAAGAAAATTTCTCTGATGGACTGCGTGGGTTGTCTTGCTGAGTGTCCACTCATCATTTAGCAAGCAAATTTAAAAACAGGTGAGGAAACAAGACCTCAAAGTGTGCGTCCTTCCCTTCCACTGTGAATGTGATGCTTTAAAACACTCAATTTTCCTGCTCAAAGGTGATCCTGACTGCAGAAGGGTCTGTGCTTTTGGGTGGATACACATCTAAAATGAAGGCATATGCACATCAAATTACGTGCCATTTAATATATTCAAAATAAATTTTTGTTTGTTTTCCTTTTTTTTTTCTTTTTTTTTCCCTGAAATCATTGCAGAGCGCTAGGAGAATTCGGTAATGTGCAACAAAACTCTAGTGGGAATTTTTTGAGCAATGGCCAATTAAAATTTCGATCTGGAATGAAAACAAATTTTGTTTCCCCCAGAGAAATCTGCTACAAAAAATATGACATCACAGTGGTCTTTTTGCAAACAAACTGATCAAAGCGTACAATTGATTGTATGCCCTGTGGGAAAACATCACAGAAGAGGCATAAAAGGCATTTTACTTCCAGAGGAAAAAGCAAAACAACCAATTTAAATGATAAAACCAAAAGGTAGAGATATTTGTGAGATGAGATCAGAGGAAGTAGCCCTTCTCAGCACCCCTTTGGCAGAAAATCCGTGAACCAAGTCTGATGGTAGATAAAAAATGTGATAACTGTGGTTTAATGACAGTGTAATTTGCCATCCCAGGACAATTCAGGATAACTGGATTTATGCTGTGGTTTGAGACCCTTCCAGGTTGCTCTGATCCTGATGATCCCAGTGAAAACAGGACTGGTGTGTGTGACTGCCTGTAGCTGGGAGATAGGATGAGCTGCAGGGCCCTGAGATCCCAGAAACCTGAGATTTCAGTCACCATCCTCAGAGGCAGTCTGCCTGCAGGACACGGGTTTGATGTGCTGAGTCAGACAGGAAAAAGAAACATCCATGTTTGATAAACAAGCTTACAAATGAAAACTCTTT
>NW_026627388.1:3181-4710 GCF_030028575.1 Malurus melanocephalus
CTCCCAGGAATTTCAGTCTCACTGGTGTCCTGAGCAAGAAGGGTGTGTTGTTTCCAGTCATCCCTGAGATAATTGTTTCCATGTATTTTTATAGTTATTTTTCTTCTGAATCACTTCAATATCTGAACCATGGCATCCCCTGGCAAAGAATTTCATACAGGAATAACTTGCTGAGTTGAGATTGATAATTTAATTGATTTTTAACTCAAGGGCTTAATTTGAAGTGGTCCCATTCTTGCACAAGGAATCATTGAGCAACTGCACCCCGCTGCTTTTCCACATTTGATGTTCTGCCCATTTGAATGACTCAAATTTGAGTCAAAAGGATTAAACATGGGAAACTTTGAGATATCTTTGCAAGGTGAACAAACCCCTTCCTTCACACTCCTTCAGGAATAATGGAAGCTGTCAGAAATTAAGGCTCCATTAAAATTATATTCTCTGCACTGGAAGTAGGGTTTTTGAGGGGTTTTTAACCTTATTTCTTTATTTTTGAGAATTTTTTGTGSCTGAATTAAGCTACAGGTGTTCAGTACTCAGAAGTGGATATAACAACTGAAGCCAGAATGCCAGAACACCACAAAGAAAGTGAGGGTTTTGTGGGTTTTTTTTTGAAAATGTTGAGGAACCTTCACAGTTCTGTGTGTGAAGGCTTTTTTTTTATCTCTGCTCACAGCAATGAACTTGCCCTGCCCTTTCCCTTAGCTCTACCCACTTGTCTCGTGCACATTCTTTTATTCTGATTTCATGTTGAGCCCAATGAATTGGTAGATATAGAAATTGAAGCGTTTTTGCTCATTTCTAATTTTTTTTTTAGATTGCAAAGTCTCTTTTTTAAGATTGCAAGCCCACAGCACACGCTGTGTAAATGCCATCTTGGCTTTCCTGCTCCAGTCACAGCTCATTTCTCTGGCCCCAAAATCAGGTCTTTCTTTAAATACAATTCTCATGTTCTGTGGCTCTTGCCCAGCATCATCAGGGCAGCACTCCTGGGAAGGGTTTGGTTTCGCTCCCTCTCCCCATTCCTGAGCCCAACCCTCCTTCCTTCCACAGGGATGGGATCAGGGAGCTGCAGGAACACCTGACCTGGGGAATCCTGAGCAAACAAACCTCATCACACAATTTCTCTTTGTTTTGTAAGTTTTCTTTGTGAGTTTTCCCCAAACCCAGGGCATTCCGCTGCCCTCAGTGCAGGTGTGTGCACTGTGGGTAGATGGATGTGCAGAAAAATTGCTGTTTTGTTTCCTGCTTCCATGGCAACACTTTTTTCTTAAAAAAAGCCCCAACCTGCAATAAAAATTCAGGAGGAACCCTTTATGCCTTCTTACAGAATAAATGCAATCAGTGTGCCATCAACAACTTGGCAATGAGCTGAGAGGTGTTTAGAGTTATTTGATGGTACATCCAGGTAAATTGCTGATGGTACATCCAGCCTGGACATTTATTAAATTCATTGCACTCTTTTCTCTCCTCCAGCAGAAAAAGCAGAAAAGAGAAGGTGCAGCAGAAGCATTTTGCAATTATGGTGC
>NW_026627389.1:0-1204 GCF_030028575.1 Malurus melanocephalus
CCGTGTGCTGAGAGGAAGGGAAAAGGCACGGGCTGGGAGGGCTGGCGGGGCTCAGGGCAAGGGGCTTTCCCTGCCCTGCAGTGCCCGGCCAGTGGCCCGGGAGCCGCCACACCCGAGCTGCCAAGGGAAACTCACCCAAAGACCAACACTGACCCAGCCTTAACTTTGCTTCATTTCTACTTCTTTTTGTGCCCCACAGCTGCCTCGTTCCAGACCCGTGGTGCTGCCACAGCTGCGGGTTCAGAACTGCGTCCAGGCTATTCCAGGAGAAGTCCAGCTTCCCCAGCAAAAATGTATGTAGTTACATTTATATATGTGTCAATATAATTCTATTTATAGATCTGTATAGAAAAATTTAGATTTGTACTTGTAGATGTGAATGGTTACATTGTTATAGTTACAGATTGATGAATTACATTTATACATACCTATAGTTTAGGTATTCATATATTTACATAATAAATTTGTATAGATACATTTGTAAGGTTATATAGTTATATAGTTGTACAGTTATATGTATATTGTGCTTTAGATATATTGACTGATACTTTTATAAACTGCTTTTTAACCTCTTTCTCTGCTCTTCTTCTTCTCCTCTCCCTCTTCCTTTCCCCTCCCCCTTCCCCCCCTTTCCCCTCTTCCTGTGCATGGTTCGAGCTTTTGGCCCAAATGGACAGAGCAGCAGTTGCAGCCCCCGGTGTCCCTGGAGCAGTGGGAGCTCCTGGGGTGGTCCCAGGGGTGGTCCCAGGAACTGTCCCCTGAGGAGCTGCTGATGGACAGGTGAGACAGAGGGGCCTGAGGGGGGTGAGGAGAGGTGGCACTTAAGGGTCAGTGACATCGAGGTCCTGCGGGGGCTGTGGGGTCTGGGGAAACTGTGGGGAATGGTGGGAACTGGGAAAGTGGTAATTTGAAGGGTGTGGGACTTTAAGGGGAGCGGATGGGTCTAAAGGGACTGAACGGTGTTAAAGGACTCTGGGGCTCTGAAGGGCCTGGGGGGGGTGCGCATTTGTGAGGGGGTGGCAGGGCTGAGGGGACAGAGGGACAAGCAGGAGAATTGAGGGGTCCAGGACTGTGGCTCTGCCAGGCACCAATTCCAGATTCTGCACTTTTTCCTACTTCAGCTGCATTGAAGTCTTCAAGAACACCAGGAGTGGTGAGAGCCAGAAGGGAGAAGCTGAAGGCCACCAGCAACAGCAGCGAATGC
>NW_026627389.1:3170-4619 GCF_030028575.1 Malurus melanocephalus
TGTTCTCTCTGTTCTCTCAGAGGCATCCCTACCCCATCCTGCCCCTGCAGATGCTCTTGCTTGGTGGCAGAGGCTGTCACAGCACTGCCAGCAGCACCTSTGAAGCCAAAGAMTCAACCCTCTTTTTCTGATAAAGCAGATGGTGGGCGGTTCCTCAGCCCATGGAATAAAAAAAAAAACAAACATTCTTTTGATCTAAGGAGCCTCCAAGAATGCATTATGCAAGGGAATTGCTTTCCCATACATGATGCATTCTCTCTCTTTTACTGCTAACAAAATGCCAGGGCTTGATACAAACAGCCCCAGGATATTTTTTCTGAGTTGCTCATAGAATAGCTCACAATCAGCCTCTCGAGAAAAGCAAAGTGTGTTTTCTAAAATAAACAATTAGTCTGAATTTTGAGTGTTCTCCATTTGCAACTGAGGACCTGTAAGCAATTCTTATTGTTGTCAGTAGGTGAGGTACTTATGAACAAGGAATTCAGTTTTACAGGGCTTTTCCTTATACATAATGGTCATAAAAAAGAAGGGGTGTTCAGAGAGTGTTGTTTTAACACGGGATGTTCAAGGTATGACACACACACAGAATATAACACCTCTCATTTACACTTTTATGAATACAGAAGTACAAGAATTTATCATTTTTATCTGGCATAAAAGTGAAAGATTCAGTAGTAAACACCTGTCCAGCCTCCTGGGCTGGCTGCCATTCTGGCCATCCAGGGCCGCGGAGTACTACTAAAAATGCTGGTTTTCAGTCAACAGAAGACAGAAGCTCAAGGGCACAAACCCGCCCTCTTTGTGTGTCATCAGCAATAGAAATGAGTTTCTTCCAGTTCCCAAGTGTCAAAAAATATGTATTTTTGCATGCAAAATGTGATGACTTTTGCTGATGTTAGTAATATTTCACAGGGCCAAAGCTGATTCAGATTTCTGAAGTTTTACAAAATAGAGACATGAATGTCACAGAAAGCACAGTAAGGATGAAGGTTTAATCACCGTGAAAAAAAAAAAATCAAACCAAAAACTGCTCTCTTTTTGAAATATTCACGGAATCACAGCTTCATCCATAGTCCACTGATGCTACCTTACCCTGCCAATGAGCCACCCTGGAAATGCAGAACATGTCAACCCCAAATCTGGTTTATGGCACTATTTAATGAACAATTGCCTCCAAAAACTGCAGCAGCTTAAGCAAAAGTCACAGCACATGCACATTGTGCGGATGGCTCAGGGAATCCTTCACACATATTCCAAGTGCACAGGAAAAGCAGGTTCTCCACAGCAGCAGGATGGTGAGTCCCATGTCCCCTCAGCCTTATGCTGTCACTGTCCTGTACCCTCTGCCCTTAGCCCAGGAAATGTGACCCTTTGGAACTGCCAGTGACAAGATTTCTGCTTTGGGTGGGCACTGCAGCATCTCCAGCCTCCCCTGGGCTCTGTCCAGCC
>NW_026627390.1:0-1273 GCF_030028575.1 Malurus melanocephalus
CTCCTCTCCCAGCCTCTTACAGTCTGCTCGGCCATCCTCGGTGATGAGGCCCTCTCACCCATGACCACGGGGACTGTGTGAGACCACGGGCACAGGGCACAAATGCTGGGGGCAGCGGGGAGAAGGGGCTCTCACCCAGTCAGCAGACCCACAGCATAGTGCTCAATTGCAGCACAAAGCAGCGTGTCCCAGCAATGCTGGTGCTCCAGGGCCAACACCTCTTTGTCACACCACAGTCCGCAGGGGAGAGCCTTCATGACCTGCGCTGCAAATCTGTGTGCAGAGCAAAGCCCTGGTCATACTGGGAGCACAGGCACTGACCACGAGGGCATGGGAGGGACGGGAGATCTGGAACCTTTTGGCTTGGTGGGAAAGTGTTGTTCCTCCTGGCATGCTCTCCAGAGTTTATCATCTTCCTCTGGCATCTGCTCTGTGGTCATGACAACATGGAAGAGCAGAGCCACAAACAGGCGGGCAGAATGAAGCATCATCCCCCGCTGGCACTCAGTCACCTGGGCAATCACCCACAGCACTAGAGTTGCCTGTAAAAGAAGCAGCCAAAGACACAGGGCTCAGGCCCAAGGTGTCCATGTGGCAGGGCCCGAGGGGAGACGCAGGGGGAGCACTGGGCCTGAGACCCCCTGAGCCCACCCCTAGCCCAGGTTTCAGCCCAGCACCTGAGGCAGCGAGAGGATGGAGAGCTGCTGGAGAGATGCCTGGGGGTTTAGCAAAGGCCAGTTCCACAAACTCACAGCCACGGCAAAGACGCCTGTGTCATCACCATCAGATGTGAACTTTCTGTGCAGAGGCCACTCCTCCAAGACACAGAGAAGGGTTGGTATCACCGTCTCCAGTGTCGGTCCCGATGAGCCCATCGTTCTCCAGATCATGGCAGCAGCTCTGTGGGATCGCAGCTCAGTGTCAGGGGGTGTTCAGTCACAGTACCATGCCCGGTGCAGCTGTGAGGCCCCAGGTGACAGAGCCCTGGTGCCCTGAGGGGCAGGGAGGGAGCACGGCAGCAGGCTCAGGAAACAGAGGGGCCTGAGGCTCCTGCAACTCTCTGCCTGTCTGGCACAGCCCATTGGACAGGCTCTACTGGGGGAGGGGCCTTTCACCTTTTAACCATGGGGAACTGCGAGAAGTTCTTTGAAAAATGGATGGTCAAGAATGAAATTAAGTCAAACGAGACAAACTTTTTATCTGAGAACCATTTATGGATAACAAAAACCGAGAAGAAGTAGTTGCCTACTAAAGGGGGCTGGAAAATACAGCA
>NW_026627390.1:3405-4455 GCF_030028575.1 Malurus melanocephalus
GGATCCTGTGCGGCCCTGGCTGCACCAGAGGCTGGAGAGAGTCTACCGGGGCCGCTGGTGGCTGGTGGAGGCCACAGAGAGCTCCATCCTGYGCTRYCTCTGCATCTGCGGTCTGGACGCACACGCCTTGGTCCAGAGGCTGCTGCTCTTCCTCGGTGGGCACACGGCACTGCTGGTCCAGGGCCTCATYGAGGTCATTGCAGCCCAGTGCAGCCAGGAGGCCCAGAGGCTGCTGCGGTCCCGCTTTGCAATGTGAGTGCTTTGCACCTTGATTTCAACAAGTTATTTGTTTTTAAAAACCAATGTCTCTCTAGACTGAATTAACATCTATAAAGATTCCAGACTGCAGTCTAGGAGAACTACTGCAAGAGTTTGAAAATCAAGGCCATGATATTGATAACAAAACTGGATGTTTTGGTGTTAAGTTCTGTATTTCTAAGTTTTAAAAAACTTCACCTCACAGGGGCCACTTGGAAAACATCCAGACAAGGGGTAAAACTCAGGCACAAGTTGTTATGAACTTTAGATTTCCTGTAGATCTCTAGATTTCATTAGATCTTGAGTTATTTGAGCACTAATGTTCCAGTTTTCATCTTTTTGGGGGGCTGTAATACTGCATTTGTAGCATATATTAAATAATATCTGTGTAAAATAATGAGAAATACCTGTGTAAATATGCAATAAATAGTATCTGTGTAAAATATACATGTATAATATAAGTACAGCAAAGCCTACATTAAAGGCAAGACATTAATTATAGCTGTAACAGCACTCTAATAATAATAATATCTCATTATTTGGCAGGCTTCACTCTAATGCATCAATCAAAGCATTATTGTTTATTATTGCCCCTCTCTGGCACACACTCATGAGAGACACATCAATTTCTGACTCATGACTGAGTTAATGAAGAAACAAAGCCTTATGAAATGGTAGGAATGGGACAATAAACAAATAAAATGTGCTCAGAAAGTGAATTGACAGGATTAAAACTCCCCTCAGGGAGTTTAGGTCCTCTGTGGGCAGTTATGGCAGTCACAGGCAGTGGCC
>NW_026627391.1:0-4508 GCF_030028575.1 Malurus melanocephalus
CTGCAGGCACCGGCAGGGCTGGGATCGATCCCGGGTGCCCAAAGCCAGGGTTGGTAAATCCTCAGTAGATTTTGCCAACGCTGGTTTGGCCCAWGCACCTTCCCAGCTGCTGCAGCTCAGCCAGGGAAGCTAAAAATACTTCACTTTCTAAAAATCCCTTTTCCATCTGAGGCGGAGCTGTGGTTACCACAGAGATGGCACCACGCAATTCCCACAGACAGGAGGTCRCTGTACACACCATGGAACCCCAAAATAACCCTGTGAGGAGGACAGGAGATGGCTGCAGCCAGCTCACCCCCTCCATGGGCAGTGCCACTGCCAGAGTGCTCAGAGGGGTTGGTGACTCTGCTCCCCTCCAGACTGCACCAGAGATGGGATTCGAGAGCAAACATCCCCAGAAACCACTGCCTYATAGCTGAAAGAATTCCATAAAGCATCACTTGAGCACCAGCTCATCACACGTGATATTGCCTTTGAATGATTAATCCTGATGGACAGGACAACTCCTGAGAACTCATTTCATTTCCTGTTTTACTGTCAAACACAGGAATTCTTCAAAGCCAGGAACCCTGCAGCACACAGCCCTCCTGACAGTGCTAACAGGCTCCCAACAAATCCAGTAAGAGATGGTGCTCCTCATGACACAAAGCTCAGCCCACTTAGAATTTTTCAAAGTCCAGCAAGAAAATGTCACTGCTATGTTTCTGGAAGATTTGTCCTATTTTAGTAAAAGGRATTGAAAATCACAGTCTTATTGCTGTGCTGGTATGTGAACAGCAGGAAAAATGCTAAGAGAAAGGATGATAGAGTGTAAAAATGAGGACATCTACGAAAGAAGACACCTAGACAAAAAAAAGAAAAAAAAAGAAAAAAAAAAGAAAAAAAAATCCCTGCACAGAAGAATTAGCAAAGAACGATCCAATATTAATACATTCTCTGCAGGAAAGGTTGATGTTCTGACCATCAGTAAGGGATATCAAAACACCAGGGAACAGGGTGGTGCCACCCTCCAAAAACCCCTGACACTCAGCTGAGTGCTCCAGTCCCAGCTCAGATCCCCTGCAGATCCCTCTGCAGATCCTCACACAGCCAGTGACAGACACCCTCCATCCAAGCCCTGAATTGCAGAGAAGAAAGAATATCATCTCCATTTACTGGGCCAGGTTTTAATAAACACTGATTTCAAACTGCTTTTAATCAGTCCAGTTTTAAGGACAGAAATCAGCAACAACAGTGGCAATAATTTCAATTAATTCTTCCAGCTTAAAAAGCTTGCTGTACATTTCCTCATTCAAAGAAAAAAGGGAGAAAACATACAATCAATCAATCAATCAATCAATCAATCAATCACATTATGAATTCCCAGAGAGCTGTGCACTGTGCTGGGAGAACATTTCACACCCTGACAGGGACACACTTCATTCCTTTGCTTTCCCAATGGTTCCCAAACTGTCACCAATCCCAAGGTTGTCTTAAACTCAGCACCCAGAACCAGTCTCAAATCTGTACTTAATGGCAATCCTCAAATTAAACTCACACATGATACCAATTAACAGGAGTKTTCTGTTAGTTCTAAAAATGCAGAAGCTCTTTTCTTGAGGTTCTTCTTCTTGAATAATTTATAACAGGCAGTCTCTCACTCTCTGCTCCCCCTCCTTTCTTACTCCTGTCAGTACACACAAACCTTCTCAACAGCTTTCAGAGTTCAAAAGGAACCAGAACATCACAGCTGCCCTATGAGAAATTTCACCTCCATTCCCATACACTGGCTGCAGAACTCATTAATTAATAATATTTCTATTCTCAGATTAGATTGCTGAGAGAAAGCAGATGCCAGGAGAGCTGGAAGCATCATTCCTGCCAAGGGCTCCTTCAATGCCTGAATTAATTAGGTGAGGTAAGARTGAAGATGATGGCATAGAGCAATGCACAGGCTTTGCTGCAGAACAAGGGGGGAAACACTGAAGAGCTTTGCAAAGTCTGTCTGCTGGCACACCTGAAATGGAGCTTAACCCCAAAACCCATGAATAAACCATGCAGGCATCAGGAGACAGGCACATGGGGAACACTTAACCCCACAAGTGTACAGTGCCCTCAGTCTGAATATATCCATGCACAGGACCTGATGAAAGCAAACAAAATACAATAAAAATAYTGCACTACCGTGTAATAACTTGGTTTATAAATTTTCAGAAAGTTGTCCAAGGAGACGGTTGAGGAAACAAAAGCCCCAAAAATGCAGTAACACTTGCAGGCAGCTGCAGTGAGGRCAGCCATGCTCGAGGATCAGCTGGAAATAAATCCACAATATTTGCAGTTGCCCCAAAATGCAGAACATCATCAGAGAGGTTCCCAAAGAGCGTGGGAATGGAATGGCAAAGTTTGAAACACACATGGCCWGTCCTGTACAGCCAGTGACACAGCATTATTTTCACCCTACAACTTCTCCAGTAATTACCACAATTTAAAAGGAAAAACTAATTCCAGTGAGTATCTGAAAAAAGCAAATTAATCCCTACCACATAAATGTCTCATCAAAACATTAAAGGATTTGTTAAACACAGTTATTCATACTTTGCCTGTCTGCTTTGATTATATCTGACATAGTTTGGAAAAAATTTCATCGAGAGCTTTACTTTGTTTAAAACATCAATCCATCTAATGCAATAAATATTTGCAGATATAGGAAAACATCACCTTTGTGAGTTATCCTTRTACAGAAGAGTGAGAGAATTCCCACACAGCGTCACTCCAATGCTTCCTCCTTCCTTCCTGAATAACACACACCTATCCTCCAACCCAATGCTCAGCTGGTTCACTCTGAATATAACTATTTTGGCTTCACTACYTGTATTTGTGGAAAATCCTCTTTGTTTTCTTCGCACCAAGAGGCTTGAAGGTTGACTGAAGTTACTTACATAGCTAAACCTTATACTATCTCCCATCAAAACAAACAAAATTATTGGACATAACAGCCTCATGCTAATCAGCCAAGTTACAATAAAAAAAACCATAGAACTGATAAACTGATACCACAGATACTACAGATAGTCCAGATACTCCAGATACTACAGGTACTACAGATAATAGTCCTGTCATCATTCCATTCCTGTCTTCCCTGTACACAGTCACACAGTTTCTATGGTATTTAATAAAAACCCACTAAATTATGTAAGAAATAGAAGGCGCCATGCCAAGGTCAGAGCTTTGATAAATAATTTCACATCATGTTCATTAAGATTGGCATTACAAGTTCCCACCTATAACTGGAAGTGTTTGAGGGTGGGGGTCTCCAGACTGGGTCTGGTGCTTACCTGACCTGTTCCTGAGAGCATCACAGCTTGGTGCTATTTCCAGTTTTAGGTGTGAACTAAATTAAAAAATGTGACACAGTTCATCTCCCTCATGGGTGGAAGGTCTGACAGTATGAGAGATGCATATTGCTGCAACAAACCAACTAATAAAAATCATTCCAAAGGAAGACAATACAGCACTTCTGTTTGGGGATTGTACCTTTAGCACAGTTCTTTGGACCAATCATGCTTCAACAAAAACCAGCAAYGCTGTGAACACAGGATTAGACAGAAAAGAAACAGGCACAGCAGCTTCTCTGCTAYTGAATCCCATCCCACCTTGAGCCTCTGCTGCAGCTCCATTTTGGGGTAAATACCCATTAGCTGCCAGTGAAAACCCAGTGCATCCACTGTCCTGACTGTCTCGGGCACTTGGAACTGCCTTCTGGCTTTTCCCACTTCTGCAGTAACTGGGAACAGCGTATTTATTTGCTGCTGCAATGTCAACAGGAAAGAAAACAAACAGAACCCCTCAGAGCTGGCTTGGACAGTCCCGTTCCCACACTGACACTAACAGGGCATGGGGAAGATCCCACAGGATTTACAGACTTTATAAACTGACAGACAACATGCATGCTTTTCCTCCAGTTTTCAGGAGAGCACGCACACGTTCCTTTTCCTGGACCATAATCACTCCACAAAGAATCTGGAAATGGTTTATGTTGTAACAGAAATGCAGATAAAAAGGGAATGAGGATTTGCCACAAAATGCTGAGCAGAGAAGTTGGCTGTCATCTCCAGCAAGTGCTGGAAAGCAATGGGCAATGGCATCAGCAACAAAAATAAAAGCAAGGGAAGAATGTATAATGTCTGGGTACACAAAATGAGATGTGATGGAGCTCTGGAGGTCTCTGCYCAAGCAAACCCTCCCAAAAGCTCAGGACCTGTCCAGATGGATCCCAAGGAACCTCCAGGGATGAAGGAACCACAAGCTCTGGCATTTCCTTCTGGACCTTTCCTGCACTGCTCTGAATGCAGCATAATGCGAAGATCTTATCTGTTTATGGCCTTTCACTATATAACACTGAATGGTCACACAGGTTCATTATTGTGAAGAAACATAAGCAAGTCTTCTATCAAAATTCACCTATGGTCAGGGATGTTTCCCTTCACCTGACTGACACAGTTCTATCTCCATCCTTCCTGGGAGGAATT
>NW_026627392.1:0-4576 GCF_030028575.1 Malurus melanocephalus
GGGGATATCGCGATAGGGGCGGGGCTATCGCGATAGGGGCGGGGCTATCGCGATAGGGGCGGGGATATCGCGATAGGGGCGGGGATATCGCGATGGGGAGAGGGGATATCGCCATAGGGGAGAGGGGATATCGCCATAGGGGCGGGGATATCGCCATAGGGGAGGCGATATCTATCGCAATATGTCAGTCCCTATCGCAACATATCGCGATATTTTGGTTCCCATTGCAACATCCCGGTCCTTATTGCCGTATCAACGGCTCTATCGCGATATCCCCTCCCCTATTGCGATATGAACGGCTCTATCGTGACAGTCGCTATCGCGATATCACCTCCCCTGTTGTGATATTCCTATCTCTATCATGATATCCCAGTCTCTATCGTGATATATCACGATATCCCCTCCCCTATCGTGATATCTCAGTCTGTATTGCGATATATCGCGATATCCCCTCCCCATCGCGACATCCCAGCCCCTATTGTGATATCCCAGTCCCTATCGCAATATCCCCAATGTTGGGATATCCCTGATGTCGCGATATCCCAGCCTTTATTGCCATATATCGCGATATCCCAGTCCCTATCGCGATATCGCAGTCCCTATCACAATATCAATGGCCCGTGTCGCGATATGCCATCCCCTATCACGATATCAATGGCCCCATGGTGGTATCCCCTCCCCTATCATTATAATATCATGATATCTTCTCCCTATCACGATATTGCAGTCTCTATCGTGATATTTCGGTCCCTATCATGATATGAACGGCTCTATCACGGTATTTCTGTGTCCTATTGTGATATCAACGGCTCTATCGCGATATTTCAGTCCCTATCGCGATATCTCAGTCTTTATCATGATATCAATGGCTCTATTGTGATATCAACGGTTCTATCGCGATATCAATGGCTCTATCGCGATATCCCCTCCCCATTGCGATCTCAGTCCCTATCGCGATATAAACGGCTCTATCGTGATATCCCGCCCCCATCGTGATATGAACGGCTCTATCATGATATCTCAGTCCCTATCGCGATATCAATGGCTCTATCGTGATATCTCAGTCCCTATCATGATCTCAACAGCTCTATCGCGATATTTCGGTCCCTATCGTGGTATCCGGTCCCCTATCACGATATGAATGGCTCTATCGCAGTATCTCAGTCCCCTATCGCGATATCTCAGTCCCCTATCGCGATATCTCGGTCCCTGTCGCGATATCAATGGCTCTATCACGATATTTCGGTCCCCATTGCAATATCTCAGTCCCTATCGCGATATCGACGGCTCTATTGCGATATTTCGGTCCCTATCGTGATATGAACAGCTCTATCGTGATATCAACGGCTCTATCGTGATATCAATGGCTCTATCACGATATTTCGGTCCCTATTGCGATATCTCAGTCCCTATCGCGATATTTTGGTCTTTATCGCAATATCTCAGTCCTCTATCGTGATATGAACTGCTCTATTGCAATATTTCAGTCCCTATCGCGATATTTCAGTCTTTATCGTGATACCAGTGGCTCTATCACGATATCAATGGCTCTATTGCAATATTTCTGCCTGTATCGCGATATCAACGGTTCTATCGTGATATCAATGGCTCTATCGCGATATCCCCTCCCCATTGCGATATCTCAGTCCCTATCGCGATATAAACGGCTCTATCGTGATATCCCGCCCCCATCGTGATATGAACGGCTTTATCGTGATGTCTCAGTTCCTATCGTGGTATTTCAGTCCCTATCACGATATCCTGTCCCCTATCGCGATATCGCTTCCTCTATCGCGATATGAACGGCTTTATCGCGATATCTCAGTCCCTATCGCGATACCCCATCCCTGATCATGATATGAACATCTCTATCGCGATATCCCCTCCCCTATCGTGATATATCGTGATATTTCAGTCCCTATCGCGATATCCCGTCCCCTATCGCGATATCTCAGTCCCTATTGCGATATTTCAGTCCCTATCGTGATATTTCAGTCCCTATCATGATATCCCATCCCCTATCGCGATATGAACTGCCCTCTCACGATATCCCCTCCCCTATCGTGATATATCGCGATATCCCCTCCCCTATCGCGATATCCCCTCCCCTATCGTGATCTATCGCAATATTTCGGTCCCCATCGCGATATCCCAGTCCCTATTGCAATATTTCAGTCCCTATCGTGATATCCCATCCCCTATCGCGATATGAACATCTCTATCGCGATATCCCCTTCCCTATCGTGATATATCACGATATTTTGATCCCTATCGCGATATTTCAGTCCCTATCGTGATACCAACGGCTCTATTGCGATATCCCCATCCCCTATCGTGATATATCGCGATATTTCGGTCCCTATCGCGATATTTCGGTCCCTAGCGCTATATCCCCTCCCCTATCGTGATATATCGCGATATTTCCGTCCCTATCGCGATATCCCATTCCCTATTGCGATATCCCCTCCCCTATCGTGATATATCGTGATATTTCGGTACCTATTGCGATATCCCATCCTCTATCGTGATATCCCCTCCCCTATCGTGATATATCGTGATATTTCAGTCTCTATCATGATATCTCTTCCTCTATCGTGATATCAATGGCTCTATCGCGATATCCCCTTCCCTATTGTGATCTATCGCGATATTACAGTCCCTATTGCGATATTTCAGTCCCCTATCGTGATATCCCCATCCCCTATCATGACATATCACGATATTTCAGTTTCTATCGCGATATCCCCTCCCCTGTCGTGACATATCACGATATTTCAGTCTCTATCGCGATATCCCCTCCCCTGTCGTGATCTATCGCGATATTTTGGTTCCTATCGCGATATTTCAGTCCCTATCGTGATATCCCATCCCCTATCGCGATATTTCAGTCTCTATCGCGATATCCCGTCCCCTATCGTGACATATCGCGATATTCCTCTCTCTCTCTGTCTCAGGCTCTGTCCGTGCTGTTCCTCTCCTCCCCGTGCTGGCGCCGCCTCCCCGCGGTGGCCTTGGGGACATCACAGGGGACATCGGGGACAGCCCCGGGGACAGCGATGGCATCACAGGGGACAGCGCAGGGGACAGCGATGACATCACAGGGGACATCACAGGGGACAGCGGGGACAGCGGGTGGCAGCTGTGACAGCGCCGGTGCCACCAACGCCACCGCCGGGGACACCGCGGGTGACACCGACCCCGGATCCGTCTCGGCCGCCTTCGTCACCGTCCCCAACCTGGGCGTGGCCAAAGAGCTGGCCAGGTGACACTGGGGACACTGGTGACACTGGTGACACTGGGGACATTGGGGACACTGGGGACACTGGGGACACTGGGGACATTGGGGACACTGGGGACACTGGGGACATTGGGGACACTGTCCCCAAGGGGTGGCACTGTCCCCAACCTGGGCATGGCCAAAGAGCTGGCCAGGTGACACTGGGGACACTGGTGACACTGGTGACACTGGGGACATTGGTGACACTGGGGACACTGGGGACACTGGGGACATTGACCACAGGGTGACATTGGGGACACTGGGGACACTGAGGGGTGTGGCACTGTCCCCAAAGGTGGCACTGTCCCCAAGGGTGGCCCAAGGGTGGCACTGTCCCCAAGGGTGACAATAGAGGGTGACACTGTCCCCAAGGGTGGCACTGTCCCCGGGGGTGGCACTGTCCCCAGGGGGGTGGCACTGTCCCCAAGGGTGGCCCAAGGGTGGCACTGTCCCCAAGGGTGGCACTGTCCCCAAGGGTGGCACTGTCCCCAGGGGGGTGGCACTGTCCCCCGGGGTGGCCCAAGGGTGGCACTGTCCCCAAGGAGTGGCACTGTCCCCAGGGGGTGGCACTGTCCCCAAGGAGTGGCACTGTCCCCAAGGGTGGCACTGTCCCCAGGGGGGTGGCACTGTCCCCAAGGGTGGCACTGTCCCCAAGGGTGGCACTGTCCCCAAGGAGTGGCACTGTCCCCAAGGGTGGCAGGGTGGGAGCAGGAGGTGGCACTGTCCCCGGGGGGAACAGGGGGAGGTGACAGGGGGGTGGCACTGTCCCATTGTCCCTGGGGGGGGTGACAGGTGACCCGGGAGGTGACACTCGGTGACACTGAGGAGGTGACAGTTGGTGGCACTCGGTGACACTGTCCCCTCTGTCCCCTGGTGACACACGATGACACACGATGACACTTGGTGACACTGTCCCCTGTGTCCCCAGGGCAGTGATGGGTGACACCAGGAGGTGACAGGTGACACTCGGTGACACAGTGAGGTGACACACAATGACACTCGGTGACACTTGGTGACACTGTCCCCTCTGTCCCCTCTGTCCCCAGGGCGGTGACAGGTGGCACTCGGTGACACAGTGAGGTGACAAGTGACACTCAGTGGCACTCAGTGACACTGTGAGGTGACATTGGGTGGCACTCGGTGACATTGGGTGACACTCGGTGACACTGGGAGGTGACAGGTGACACTCGGTGACACTCGGTGACACTGGGTGACACTCGGTGACACAGTGAGGTGACACTGGGAGGTGACACTCGGTGACACAGTGAGGTGACACTGGGTGGCACTCGGTGACACTGT
>NW_026627393.1:0-1159 GCF_030028575.1 Malurus melanocephalus
CACTGCCAGGGATCCAGGGGCAGCCACAGCTGCTCTGGGCACCCTGTGCCAGGGCCTCCCCACCCTCCCAGGGAACAATTCCTTCCCAATATTTCCCTTTTTTCCAATTTGAACGAGATTTGAAGGATTCAGGTGTTTTTGCTTGGGTACCCGGAGGGACAAACAGCAATGAGAACTTCCAAAGGATCCGGTGCGGGTGTGACTGCGGCGTCCCCACCTCTTCAACCTCCTCCCTGGCCCCTTTTACAGCTTTAAAAACACTCAGCAAACCTCTCCTCCCACCACGGGGAATATGCCCCAGGCTGCTAAAGTCTCAACTTTTTTTAGACTTTTTTTTCTGTATTTTTTATCCCCAAAATAATCCACAATGATTAGAAAGTGTTTTAATTACCTCCTGCCCTGATTTTCTGCCTCTGCATTGTATGCACATGCAGGTAGAGATATTTTTCAGGAATTTTTCAATGCATTCTGCTGCTTTTCATCCCAGCTTAAAAATATTTAGGCATAAATGTAAAAATTTGACTTATGGATACACATTCACAATTCCCTTTAAAAAAATCTTCACCCCCCTCCTCCGCCTCAATTTAAATTTTACGATTTCCCTGGAGCACTCCATGAAACAATCACCACAAGGTCCATCCTACCTGCTGCTGTGCTGGAATAAAATACCAGGACTAAGAATATATTCAATGTAAAACATTGCCCAGGGCAACATTTCCAGGTCATTTCGTTGCCTTCAGCCTCCTGGCCYGGAGTGGGAGATCGCTCCGGGCTCCTCACAGCTCTGCTCCCTCTGCAAGCAAATTCCAAATGTTATGGAAGTCACTCAGGTGATGCAGGCTGGGGTTGCTGTTGGCTGAGCAGGTGACACACCTTAAACCCAGCTCAACTTTAGGGAGTTGTTGYTATCTGGCCAAAACTGGGGGCACCGTTTCCTGGACTGCGGCTACAAAAATGCRCTTTGGGGTTTGGGAAATGATTTCAAAACCCCAGGAGAGCATGGAAAAGGGTTTGTTTGGGGAAATTTTGGGATGTAAAAAAAAATGAGGTGGTGGTAATATTAATGGGAAAGCATTTGGGTTCTAAATAAATAAATAAATAAATAAATAAATAAATATATTGATATATTAGTATATATATCAATATATTAATATATTAA
>NW_026627393.1:2889-4509 GCF_030028575.1 Malurus melanocephalus
TATTGGGAAGGAATTGTCCCTGTGAGGATGGTGAGGGGCTGGAATGGATTTCCCAGAGCAGCTGTGGCTGCCCCTGGATCCCTGGCAGTGCCCAAAGCCAGCCTGGACATTGGGGCTGGGAGCAGCCTGGGACAGTGGGAGGTGTCCCTGCCATGGCTGGGGTGGCACTGGATAATCTTTAAGGTCCTTCCAACCCAAACCATTCCATGATTCCCTGCACTGCCCCAGCCTGGGCTCCCTTCCATGGGATAATTCAGCAGCTCCTCAGATCCACCTGGCATCATTGCAGTTTCACACTGAAAACCCTCCCCTGTGCCCATTCCATTCTCTCTTTCTGTTTAACCACAGATTAAACCCCGCTTTGAATCTCTCCCTTCTCGTGGAGGCTGCCAAGGGTGAGGGCTGAGGTCACACCGAGCACTTTGGGGCGTGAGGGAGGTGAAGGCAAAGCCAACAAGGCACAGAGCTCCCGGGTCTGCCCTCCTTGGCAACGAGGGAACACAAAAGCCTTTGTGGGAGAGGCTGCAGGGAGCGGTCAGCCCGTGTCACCACGCAGCAGGAAAACACAAAGTGTTGGGGCTTTGGTGGAGCAATTCAGAGAAAAAGGGGCAAACATTTACCAGAAAGGAAAAGCAACAAGGAACAGAAGCTCAGTCAGCTGAGCTGGGCTTTGTAATGAGGGTTTCTGGTGTGTTTTACATTCAGTTTTTGCAAGTTTAACTAAAAATGGTCATCACAATGTGAGAAGGATCAAAAGCTGTGGCCAAAGGAGGGACACRGAGCTGRGGAAGGGTCTGAGGAGCGGCTCAGGGCTCTTGGCTTGTTCAGCTGGAGCAGAGGAGACTGAGGGGAGACTCCTCGGGGGCTGCAGCTCCTCCCGAGGGGAGGCGGAGGGGCAGGGGCTGAGCTCTGCTCTGGGACAGGGCCAGGAGCCCAGGGAACGGCTGGAGCTGTGTCAGGGTTGGGATGGATCTCAGGGAAAGGTTCTTCTGTCCCCAGAGGGTGCTGGCACTGCCCAGGCTCCCCAGGGAATGGTCCCGGCCCCGAGGCTGCCAGAGCTGCAGGAGCGTTTGGACAGCACTGCCAGGGATGAACAGGGTGGGGYTGTTGGGGGGTCTGGGCAGGGACAGGCTGGGATTGATGATTTTGTGGGTCCCTTCCCACTCAGGATATTCCAGGATCCTCTGACTCCGTGAAAATCCAAGGGAACTGGCAAACTCCACTTGAAACCAGAGCTTGGTTCGTGTTCTCCCCAAAGCCCAGCTGTGACAGTGGCAGATCCAGGTCAGCTGGGGACGTGGCAAAGCATGGCCCTGGTGACCATCCCAGCCTTGAGATGGCAGGATTTTAATTCAGTGARGCTTCAATCCCTCCCTAATTAAACATTGAAACATCTTTCAAGTGCTCTACTAAAGACATCCAGTTAAAATTAGGATATCAGCAGTGATTTTATAATTAAATAGAACGATATAATCGTAGAATGGCCTGGGCTGGAAGGGACCTTAAAGATCACCGAGTGCCACCCCTGCCATGGCAGGGACACCTCCCACTGTCCCAGGCTGCTCCCAGCCCCAATGTCCAGCCTGGCCTTGGGCACTGCCAGGGATCCAGGGGCAGCCA
>NW_026627394.1:0-1066 GCF_030028575.1 Malurus melanocephalus
AAAATCTCATTTTTTTCCCAAATTCCCATTTTTTTTCCGGAATTTCCCGATTTTTCCCAAATTTGGGGTTTTTTTCCCAGTTTTCGGCGGAGCCGGAGCCGGCGGCGGCGCTGCTGGAGCTGCTGAGGCACCTGGAACTGGGAATGTTCCGGACGGCACGGATGGAGAAGGTCAGAAACCAGTATAGACCAGTATAGACCAGTATAGACCCATTCCCAGTTGATCCCAGTCCATCCCAGTTTGTCCCAGTCCTTCCCAGTGGTTCCAGTCCATCCCAGTTAATCCCAGTTAATCCCAGTTAATCCCAGTTCATTCCAAATCCCCTTCCAGTCCATTCCCAGTCCATCCCAGTCCATCCCAGTATATCCCAGTCCATCCCAGTGTCCATTCCCAGTTTCTGGAGCAGGTTTTGGGGCAGATCCAGGAGATTTTCGGGAAACATTCCCAGCGCTCCCAGTGCTCCCAGTCCATCCCAGTGACCCCAAATGACCCCGTACCCATTCCCAGTCCATCCCAGTCCATCCCAGTCCATCCCAGTCTATCCCAGTTTATCCCAGTATATCCCAGTCCATCCCAGTGTCCATTCCCAGTGTCTGGAGCAGGTTTTGGGGCAGATCCAGGAGATTTTCGGGAAGCATTCCCAGCCCAGTCCATCCCAGTGACCCCGTACCCATTCCCAGTGACCCCGTATCCATTCCCAGTTTATCCCAGTCCATCCCAGTTGATCCCAGTGTCCATTCCCAGTGTCTGGAGCAGGTTTTGGGGCAGATCCAGGAGATTTTCGGGAAGCATTCCCAGCCCAGTCCGGCATTCCCAGTGCTCCCAGTCCATCCCAGTCCATCCCAGTGACCCCAAATGACCCCGTATCCATTCCCAGTGACCCCGTGTCCATTCCCAGTTTATCCCAGTATATCCCAGTTGATCCCAGTGTCCATTCCCAGTGTCTGGAGCAGGTTTTGGGGCAGATCCAGGAGATTTTCGGGAAACATTCCCAGTGCTCCCAGTCCATCCCAATGACCCCAAATGACCCCGTATCCATTCCCAGTCCATCCCAGTTAATCCCAGT
>NW_026627394.1:2561-4123 GCF_030028575.1 Malurus melanocephalus
ATGCTCTCCCAGTGTCTGGAGCAGGTTTTGGGGCAGATCCAGGAGATTTTCGGGAAGCATTCCCAGCCCAGTCCGGTTCTGGTTTCYGCCTCGGCCGCGCTCGGGGCTCTCTGTGACCCCGAAATGTCCCTGAGCGGCCTCGGGGCCATCGCCCGGGGACACCTCGGGGACACCCTGGGGGACAGGTGCCAGCTCCAGATCAACCAGTTAATGCAGGTCAGTGAACTGGGATATACTGGGATATACTGGGAATGGGATATGGGATCATTGGGAATGGGTACGGGGTCATTTGGGGTCACTGGGATGGGATTTGGGGTCATTTGGGGACACCTCGGGGACACCCTGGGGGACAGGTGCCAGCTGGAAATCAACCAGTTAATGCAGGTCAGCGAACTGGGATATACTGGGATATACTGGGAATGGGTACGGGGTCATTTGGGGTCATTTGGGGTCATTTGGGGTCACTGGGATGGGGTTTGGGGTCATTTGGGGACACCTCGGGGACACCCTGGGGGACAGGTGCCAGCTCCAGATCAACCAGTTAATGCAGGTGAGTGAACTGGGATATACTGGGATATACTGGGATATACTGGGATATACTGGGATATACTGGGATGTACTGGGATATACTGGGAATGGATACGGGGTCATTTGGGGTCATTTGGGGACACCTCGGGGACACCCTGGGGGACAGGTGCCAGCTCCAGATAAACCAGTTAATGCAGGTCAGCAAACTGGGATATACTGGGATATACTGGGATATACTGGGATGGACTGGGAATCACTGGGATGGGGTTTGGGGTCATTTGGGGTGATTTTTGGGGTGCCCCACAGACGGAGTCCCCGGACGAGGAGGACATTGGGGATATTTTGGGATATTTTAGGATCTTTAATTTTGGGATATTTTGGGATATTTAGTTCTGGGATATTTTGATGTATTTGGGATATTTTGGGGATATTTTGGGATATTTTGGGATATTTTATTTTGTGGATATTTGGGGATATTTTGGGTACATTTTGGGATATTTTGGGATATTTTGGGGATATTTTGGGATATTTTGGGATATTTTGGGGATATTTTGGGGATATTTTGGGATATTTTGGGGATATTTTGGGGATATTTTGGGGATATTTTGGGATATTTTGGGGATATTTTGGGGATATTTTGGGATATTTTGGGGATATTTTGGGATGTTTGGGGTGTCCCCACAGGCGGAGTCCCCAGACGAGGAGGACGTTTATGGGTTGGCGGCGACGCTGAGGAGACTCTGGGCACTGTACAGGTGACACTGGGGACATTAATGGGGACAGTGGGGGGATTTGGGGACAGTGGGGACATTGGGGGCCACCCCCTGCCTTTGTCCCCAATCCCTCCAATGTCCCCAAACTCCCCCATGCCCCGCTGTCCCCATTCATGTTTCCTCTGTCCCCGCTGTGCCCTCATTGTCCCCAATGTCCCCTCAGTGGCCATGACCTGACCCCAATGTCCCCATTGTCCCCAATGTCCCCATTAATGTCCCCGTTAATGTCTCCCCAATGTCCCCATTGTCCCCACTGTCCCC
>NW_026627395.1:0-948 GCF_030028575.1 Malurus melanocephalus
ATGGGAGAGGTGCTTCTGCAAACAGATGTTAAAATCCCTGTGCAGTGTTTTCTCTTTTCAGTGTGTGCATCCCACAAATTGTCACGGAGCAGTCAGTGACAACAATTTGGGGAACTTCAATTCCAAAATGCTGGGTTGGTTCCTGTAGCTGAAGATCTGCTCATCTCTCTTGTCCTAAATCCCCCTAAATCCCTCCAAGATTTCTGCTTTGCTGGAATCAATGAAACCTGCTCCTTGTCAGGCTGTTTGTGGGATAGGTGTGATTAAACAGGAGTGCTCTCTTCACAGTCCCATGTTTTGGTGCTGYTGTTTCTCTGTGTGTGTCCTCTGTGTGTGTTTCCAATATGAAAAATTGCTTTCTGTTCAGTTTATTGTAACTGGCTCCCTTTTTGCTTGCTCTTAATTTCTTGTTGAATTCCAGTGTGGAATGAAAACTGTTCAAACTGGACCTAGAAATGCAGAACTTCCTGAGCAACTATTCTACTCTTTTATCTCTCTCGATTTTAATGCAGTTGGACTCCCTCCTTTTATTCCTGATCAGTGTTCTGCTGCTCCTACAGCTCATTTTCCATATCTGCTTAAATGAAGAACTTTCTAATTGTGCTGTGTTTTTCTCCAGTAAATTCTRCAACTATTTCAGTGAACTTTTCTGTTAGAAGATTATATTCCATTTTATCATCTTTCCACAACCTTTAGAGAAATCTCCTCCTGTGTTTTCTATATTAGGCCTAAGGTTATATCTTGATCATCCAAGTCTTCCATACCTAGGATTTTTGGCAGAATGTTGAAAGTACCTAACTGCCATATTGCACAGAACCATTTTTATTTAATGATCCAGATTTAAAAAATCTGAAATGAGAAAGTAACACAACAACATAATAACCAATAAATGGCTCTTCCCCCACTGATACTCTTCATTTCCCACATGGGAAAAGCATGAAAGAAGAA
>NW_026627395.1:3243-4443 GCF_030028575.1 Malurus melanocephalus
GTATATAAGTATCTATATGTGTGGATGCATATATGCATATATGTATGTGTAGATATGTGTATATGCGTGTATGCATGTATATGTATGTAAATATATGTATATGTGTGTATATGTATATATATACATATATATGTGTTCAGATATATATGTATATATGTATGTATATATGAACACATATATATATTATATATATGTATATGAATGTATATATGTACATATGTGTATATGTACGTATTTATATATACATATATATGTATGTGTGTATATACATATGATATCTATGTATATATGCATATATATGTGTGTATATGTATGTCTGTATTTATATATGTATATGTATATTTATGTATGTATATATGTATATATGTGTGTGCGCATATAGGTATATATTGTAATAAAGAACTGGTATTCATTTTTCTACATATTTTCCTAAAAATTCCCATAATTTCCAAGACAGTAAAAATTGGGAGGGAGGAGTTTTTCTCCTCCAGCAATGTTCCCACCCCCCCTTGGCAGACATTTGTCTTTTAAACCAAGAAGGGATTTTTAGAGCAGGAATTTTCTTGCGAGAAGTTTAGAGGGAACATCCAGGAGTCCAGGGCCAGCCTGCGCATAGGATCTGGGAGCTTTGGTCTGGGAGCAATCCTCTGACATTCCCAATTTTTGGAGGCTGAATCCCAATTTCTCCTCCAGGTGCCCATCCCACTGTCAAATCGAGAAAGCCCCTCTGTAACTTTTACACTTTGGAGTGACAGAGAACCAGGTGAATAAGAAATAATCCTTTAAAAACTGTGTGAATGCTTAAAGCATCTAAATCTAGTCAGGAAATTAAAGGGAGCATGGGCCTTGCTGGATTTATTCTTTTTGTTTCATTGGATTTTTGTGACATTTTAGTTTTTTTTTGATTGTTTAATCATTTTTACACAACCCACAAGTTTTCTGAAACAGTCACTCCCAAATCATTTGTGGTTTAGCAACATGTAGAGTTGACAAGCCAAATTATTCTTGACTATTTTCCCACCRCAGCACTCAAATCTTTGTTTATTTGGTTGTTTCAAAGTGATGYGTGATAGAAAGCAAAGTCTACATGCAACCATTAACCAATTCTACTGCTGGATTTAATAAATGCTGTTTTATTCCCTTGCTGCCTGATTTTTGGGAATTGCCCACCCCTGCGAAACTGGAAAGTTCAAGAGAAGA
>NW_026627396.1:0-1345 GCF_030028575.1 Malurus melanocephalus
CCTTCAGGAGCGTTTTCCATCACCGGGATAACCCCGACCCCAATTGCAGCTGGCACCGCTCTGGTTCCAAACTGGGAATTGTGAGGAGCTGGAGCCTTTCCCTGGATAAAAATTTGGGAAGCACACGACCTTTCCTGACTCAAAATGTGGCGAATTATCCCCAAAATAAGGGCAACGCAATCCCAGCAGGAAGGTGGAGAAGCTGGAAGACGGATCAGGAGGAAAAAAGGATTTTCCAGAGCAGAAAGAACAAAAGGAAAATAAAACGGACAAAAAGAGGTTTTTCTTGCTGATTTGTGGGATTTTGCATGGGATTTTTAATAGGAATTTAAATAGGAAATAGATTTTAAATAGGAATTTCAGAGGGTCAAAAAGGCAAAGTCAAAATGTTTCCCTCAGGAAACAGGAGAGCGGAAAAATCCATAAAAAAGGTTTCCCGTTCCAAGGGTGATTTTCTAAAAGCAGCTCAGGAGTTGAGGATGGATCCCTAAATAATTCAAAAGAATGGATTGAAATGTTGCACCTCCCCCTCTGGATGGGCTCCAGACTCCCCAGGGAGCTCCAGCCCAGCTCTGATCCCGGAAATTTTAGCCCAAACGGGAAGGAGGACGCAGTGTCCCGGCTGGAAAAGGGCAGCAACACCAAAAGGGAATTTTAACCCTCAGAATATCCCAAAATAGCACCTGGATAAGGAGAATTGGGAGCGAGGACGAAGAGAACCCGGAAATTTTGGGATGGGAAATAAAGGATTTATCCGAGCAGCATCAGGGAAAAAATAAAATGGATATTTTCAGTTCCAGCTTTGGGGACAGGGAAAATGTGGGATTTTATCTGGAATTCCCAAAGATCAGAGAAAAAACAATCTAAATTGAGCAGGGAAAAAAAGGTGGGAATTCACTGGTTGGGGTTTTATCCCAACAAATTTTTTTTCCTGATCTTGGGGGATGAAAGCAGGAATTCACTGGATGGGGTTTTACCACAATAAATAATTCCCAAAAATAAGGAAAAAAAAGAAAAGTGGTAGGAAAAATGGGGGAATTCACTGGGTGAGATTTTATCTGTAATTCCCAAGGATCAGGAAAAAATGTGGGAATTCAGTGAGTGGGTTTTTATCCTAACAAATAATTCCCAAAAATCAGGGGGAAAAAAGGYGGGAATTCACTGGTTGGGGTTTTATCTATAATTGCCAAAGATTGGGGAAAATAATCCAAATGTGGAAGGGAAAAAATGCAGGAATTMACTGGGTGGGGTTTTAMCACAATAAATAATYCCCAAAAATCAGGGAAAAATAATCCAACGTGGCAGAAAAATGGGGGAATTCAGTGATTGGGGTTTTATCCCACAA
>NW_026627396.1:2987-4556 GCF_030028575.1 Malurus melanocephalus
TCCAAGAGATGGATTTTCCTCCATTCCACAAGAAAAAACGGGGCCAAAAAATGGGGAAAATTCCTGATTTTTCTCTGTCAGAAAAGCTGAGAGGGAACAGAAAGGCACTTTTTTCCATTTTTTCTCCTTCAATCCCTGGGAATATCATAAGTGTTCAGGATTCCAGAGGAATTAAATAAATTTTTAAAATTAAATAAATTAAATAAATTTTTAAAATTTTAAAAATTAAAAAAATAAATTAAGTAAATTAAATAAATTCAAATCCCACAATTTTTTTTTTTTTGTGGGAAGCGTTCTCTTTGTCGTACAGCTGCAGAGGAAGCTGGAATGATTCCCATCATTCCCATTTTTGGGACAAAGGATGGTTTTCCCACTTTCTTCACCCTTTCCCAACCTTCTTCTATCCCTTCTGGTTGGGATAAAATTCCAGAGCCAAAATCCAGCCTGGGGGATTTTTCCATGAGGTTTTGTTTTTAGAATCAACTGGAAATTTGTCCCAGTTTGTATTCTCAATATTCCTTAACTGTCTCCATGACTTTACTCCCAGGAATATTTCAACAATTCACTGTTTTATCCTGGAGATAATCTCCAATCCCAGTTTGCATTCCCAATATTTTTAACAGTCTCCCCCCACTTTATTCCCAGGAATATTCAACAATTCCAATTTGCACTCAGCAAATCCTGAGGCCTCTTTCCCCTGCCAAGGAGGAGCAATTTGGCTGCCAGGGAAATCAGAATTCCAGCAACATTTTGGGAATGCAGCAGCAAATGGGGAACTCAGAATTTGAGCTGAGTGAGCCCAGAGCATTCCCAAACTTCCATCTGCTGATCCCAACAATTCCCAAACCTCCATCTGCTGACCCCAAAGCATTCCCAAACCTCCATCTGCCGACCCCAAACCTCCATCTGCTGACCCCAACGCATTCCCAAACCTCCATCTACTCCCAGTGCATTCCCAAACCTCCATCTGCTTATCCCAGAGCATTCCCAAACCTCCATCCGCTTCCAGCACATTCCCAAATCTTCATCTGCTGATCCCACCACATTCCCAAACCTCCATCTTCTGACCCAACACATTCCCAAATATCCATCCGCTTCCAGAGCATTCCCAAACCTCCATCTGCTGACCCCAACAATTCCCAGACTTCCATCTGCTGATCCCAACAATTCCCAAACCTCCATCTGCTTATCCCAGAGCATTCCCAAACCTCCACCTGCTGATCCCAACAATTCCCAAACCTCCATCTGCTTATCCCAGAGCATTCCCAAACCTCCATCCACTTCCAGCACATTCCCAAACTTCCATCTGCCGATCCCAACTATCCCCAAACCTCCATCTGCTGATCCCACCACATTCCCATAGCTCCATCCTCTCGCAGCACATTCCCAAACCTCCATCCCTTCCCACCACATTCCCAAACCTCCATCTCCTCCCAGCACATTCCCAAACCTCCATCCTCTCCCAGCACCGGGAACGGCGCACGGAGCAGCGGAGAAACGCGGGAATGGGGCGGCACCGAGGTGCAGTTCCATTTCTGGGGTTGATGGAGCGTTCCTGCAAAATCAGCA
>NW_026627397.1:0-1033 GCF_030028575.1 Malurus melanocephalus
ATATTTGTAAAGTCAGAGTTTTTGGTATATACTGTTTGCCGTTTTTTGTACAGATTTTTGGCAGCAGTGCACTTTCTCACTGTCTTTGCCAGTTACTCGGTTACCTAGTAACTTCTTCTAAGCACAGTACTTGGTGCCTCTTAATGTGTATTCTTGCCACCCTTTTTGGTAAAACTCACCACCTCCAATAGGTGAGAAATGAAGCTCTCAAGAGGTAACTTTTTTTTAAGCAGGTTCATAACCTTTACTCTTAATTTCTTAAATGCATGTATTATCTTACCTGCATATTTAAAATCAGGAAAAAACCTATCTTGTGTTGGTACTATTTAYAGACTGTTACAAGCACATACAGCTCTGCTGCCTGAGCTGACTATTTGGGTGGCAGCTTTCTTCTTTATTTTTACTCTTTTTTATTGATGATAGCATATCCTGTAAATTGCTTCTTTTCCATTACCTTTGAAGACTCATCAATAAATACATTTTCTCTGCCACGCCAGGGAGAGTCCCGTATGTCTTCCCTAGCTTGGGTCTGCAGATCTATCACCTGAATGCACTCATGGGTTCTTACTTGGCCCCCCCTCTGCAGGGCCATTCAGACAGGAGGCTGGGTTAAACCTTCTTCCACTTTTMAATTCTAAGTCCTCCTGCTCCATGAAACACATTTCATATTGTAGTAAGCGAGTGCTGGTCATCTACTTAGCGGCCCTTTCCGTTAATAAAGCTTTCACTTGATGTGAAACTCTTAAAATCAGATACCCTCCTKCTGTCAGTTGTTTGGCCTTAGTCACTATCGAAGCCGTGGCTGCACAGCTCTGCAGACAGTGTGGCCAGCTTTTGGCCACTGCCTCTAGCAGCTTAGAAAAACAAGCAACAGGTCGTTGTGTACTCTCATGTTCTTGTACTTGAATTTTTTTACCATGGGTCTGTTTAACATCTATGTACAGCTCAAACTCCTTTTCTGAGTTTGGAAGAGCTAAGACAGGGGCATTAAACATTTTGTCTTTTAATTTTCTAAAGCTTTGCTTTGCTTTTG
>NW_026627397.1:3148-4635 GCF_030028575.1 Malurus melanocephalus
TGTGTGTGTGTGTGTGTATTGACCAGTTCCAAACTTGTGTGTGTGATTTTTATCTTTCGGGTTTTCTGGTCCATTTTAAAATTCAGAATTGAAAAACTCCCCGATGGGTGATTTTTTATCCCACTCATGCTGGGTGCTTTTTTTTCCTCAGTCCTGGTCGGTCTGTTGGGTGCCCGTCATCGCTGATGTTTTAGTGCAGACCACAATGGGATGGGATTTTCCTTAGGTGGGACAATTGGCTTTCAAGGCTCCCAGGAACCACGTTCCCGTGGAGCACTTTGAATGCGTGAGATCGTTATATTCTCTGTGTGCTGTTTTGTTTTGGATTTCCTGCAGCAATGGAACAGAATGTCATCAATTTTCCTGGAATACAGAAACGGTTACATTGTGTTGATATGCCTTTGGCTCATGCCGCTCTGTATCCCTCTGTATTTGCATTTGCTGCCACATTTCCACATGTCACCGTGTATGTACATTTTAGGTCTACTGTGGTGTATCTGGATTGTATTTGTACTTTACTTTGTGTACACTGTTGTTTCCATGTGTTTTGCTGAAGTGTAAATAAAACATTCATTCAATAAAGATGGAGAAAAACTAATCCAGGTTCCCCCCCACCCCCTTGCCTCCTGTGTTTCTTTGATGTGGTTTAGTAATTTTCCCACTTTATCTCTCGCTTTGCCTTTCACTTCACTTTTCAGTCTATTCCTCACTTTTATGCTTCTGTCTGTGGCTCTGCTTCTCTGCTACTCTTCCTCTGTTTCTTTTKCACTGTGTTTGTCTAACTCTGTTTTCTATTTCTCTAAATCTGTCTTTTCTGATTTCAATCTCATTTTCCTGTTTGTGTCTAATCTTTTGTTTTGCTATTTATCTATTTCTAATGTCTTTGGTATTTCTTCCCTCTATTTCTCTATTTCTTTTCTGTTTCTTGATTTTCCTTTCTATTCCCCACTTCTGTCTTTCTCTAGTTCTATCTTCTTTTTCGTATTTGTTTATTTCTGTTTTCCTTGTCTATTTTTAAACTTYTTTTGTCTACTTTTCACTTCTTTATTTGTAACTTCTATTTTTGTATGTTTAACTTTTACTTTTCTGCTTTTTATAGCAACAGTTAAGTGGCAACAGGTAAGTTTAAAGTAGTTTAGTTAACTTGAATTGGAGTTTGCAGTTGTTGTTCAGAGTTAGTTATTTAAGTCCCTAAATTGTTCCCTGGGTGCAGTCCCAAGGCCAAGGCCTGCCTCTCTGTGTCCATGGGGTGTGCAGCTGGACACACCTCCCGTTTCCAGACATCCAGCTCTGCTGTGGGCACCTCCCTTCTCCACAGGCTGGTGGTTACCTCTCCCCCTTCTCTACCTGCCTGCCCCTCCTGTCTGTGCCTGCCCCGCCCCCTCTACCTGCCCCTCGCCTCTAACTGCCTGCCCCCTCTACCTGCCCCTCCCCTCTATCTGCCTGCCCCCTCTAACTGCCCCCACCCTCCTCTCTCTGCCTGCCCC
>NW_026627398.1:0-1515 GCF_030028575.1 Malurus melanocephalus
GGATAACTTTGGATTCCAGCTATTCCCAGCTCTGAGGTGGCCTGGTCGTCATCCCAGGAGAATCCAAAACCAGGTACCTCCAGGAGGGCAGAAATGGGTGAGAAAGAGGCATTAATTATCTTGAGGAAAGGAAATCGAGTGGCTGGTCCATTCAGGGAAAACCCAGGCATGGATGGACCTTGGAAGTGTCCAAGGCCAGGCTGGACGGGGTTTGGAGCAGCCTGTGGAAGGTGTCCCTGCCCACGTTTGTTGTGGGATTTGATGGTTTATGAGGTCCCTTCCAACTCAAACCATTCCATGGTTCTGTCATTCCATGTCTGGAGTGTCCTGCATGGCTTAAAAATGAACTGGGATTTAATTTTTGTACCAATTTTTGTACCAATTTTCCTTATTTTTTCATCTGTGGATGCACAATTTGGAACATTTCCGTAATTGAACAAAACTGGTTTTTTTATGGTTTTCACTGGAATAAGGAAGGAANTGAGGTCCCTTCCAACTCAAACCATTCCATGGTTCTGTCATTCCATGTCTGGAGTGTCCTGCATGGCTTAAAAATGAACTGGGATTTAATTTTTGTACCAATTTTTGTACCAATTTTCCTTATTTTTTCATCTGTGGATGCACAATTTGGAACATTTCCGTAATTGAACAAAGCTGGTTTTTTATGGTTTTCACTGGAATAAGGAAGGAACGTTTCTGGTTTTTTATGGGAATTCAAATGTGGTTTCAGATGTAAAAACCATTTATAACTTTTCCATCAGAAGGCACAATTTCTTGTTCCTGATCCTTGATCCATGCTTTGATTCCTCTGCTGAATTCCCTGGATTTGGGCTGCTCTGAGCAGCTCTGGCCCATCTCTGCCTGGACCCCTTGCTTTGTGTGTACATTGAATTCCACTTTGAAATCCCAGGGAGTTTAAGCAGGATTTGAATCCATCCCATCTGGTTTGGGATTGTGAGAGCTGAGCATGTTGTGATCACAAAAATTGGGATTTTAATGACTTTCTGTCCTGTATTYCTTCTTGGACAACCCCTCACGTCAAGGTAATTCCCTCTAGGAAATGCTTTTGTGCTGAATAATTAATAATTCAGTGAATCTCACTGTTCAGGAAGTTTGGTGAACTCTCTGCACTGCTTGGATCTGGGAGAGCTGGAGTGACCATTCCCACCTGAATTTGGGACTTGGGATTTGGGATTTGGCATTTGGGACTTGGGATTTTGGATTTGGGTGTGATCCACCCTCACTGTTCCAAGGATTATCCACATTTATGGGCACATTTTGGGTTTCTCCAGCGGATTAATGAATTCCATCTTCATTACTCACTCTGGGGTCTGGGATGACACAAACTCTGTCACTCATCCCGTGACAAACCCAGAAAATGGCTCCGCATCATTTTTGGCTGCAGATCCCATTCTGGAGGCTGGGATGGATTGAAGGGAGTGTTTTAAAACATTCCAGCTCTGCACATTCACAGAGGCTGCTTTGAAATCCCCCTCCCCGAGATGGTTTTTGGCA
>NW_026627398.1:3806-5009 GCF_030028575.1 Malurus melanocephalus
CTTCAAAATTCCGAACCATTTTAAATTCCTTAAAAAATCCTTACAATTCTAAATTCCTTTAAAATTCCACTAAAATTCCTTAAAATTTTAAATTACTTAAAAATTCCTCAGTTCTCCAAACATCTGTGCAATTGTACCAGTCACGGTAAAAATCCAAGGATTTGGCTGCCTGAAATCCTGGGCATAAAGAACAAGATCCGGATCAGGATTTTTTTCTCAAAAGATCCCAAATTTTGGGCAGCAGCAGGATCTGGAGCCGTGGTTTCAAAGGTGCAATTACAGCGATGTACCAGGGAGACGAAAGATGAAGGTTTTTATTATTCCGTGACATTTTTTTTAGATTTTATCACCAATAATTACKAGGTGCTTTGGCTGCCCCAGTGTGTCCCAGGTTAATTGTGTTGTGGAGATCGTGTCAAGAAGGCTTTGCTGGAATTAYGGTTCTCGTTAGAGACGGTCGGATCAATCCTGTGGGGGAAGATTGGGACAACCCATTTTCAAACGGAAAAATTGATTCCTGCACGCAGAAAATTCGATTCCTCTGCCACCCATGGCTCTGGGGGCACCAGAGCTGAGAGTTTGGCACAGCTTTGCCACCACGCCTTGCACCCAACATTTTAAATTATTTTTTAAATAGTATTTTAAGTATTGTTTATAAATAATGATATTATTTTAATTTTTATTATATTCTAATGGTATTTTTCATTATATTACATGAAAATAAGCTCAATTCTGGCTGACATTTGATGGGCAGATTCATTCCGGACTCCGATTATGTTTATCCAAATTTTGGTTCCCTTTGGGTGGCGAATTTCTGGCCTTGTTATCCCAAGAGATGCTAAATTTCGGGATTGAGGTAAGAGAAGAACCCCAAACCTAAACTGGGCTTGAAGGAAAATAAAATAAATAAAAAAGAGCTGCTTTTATCCCCAGAGATTTTGGAGTTTGGGGCTTGGTTTTAGCAGGTCCGAGGATGTGACATCCACCAAAAATCCCAATTATTGCAGAATCCGCATCCTGACAAACAGCAGAGGTTGGGATAGAAACCAAAATCCCCTGAACATCCCAAAGGACTTCCAAAGGCCCAAATTAAAGACAAATCAGCCTCAGAATATTTAACTGAGCAAATCACCATCTGCGCTGACAGGCTGGTGCCCAAAAATTCATCAAACAAATGGGTTGGTGCCTAAAACACCCAAAAAA
>NW_026627399.1:0-814 GCF_030028575.1 Malurus melanocephalus
CTGCCTGGCCCCGTCCTCAGCTCCTTCCCTCAGAACACCGTGGTGGGATCCTCCACCTCTGCTGCCGTTGGCAGCATCCTCAGCTGTGACGGAGTGCCCATCAGCTCYGGGGGCTTTGACATCTCCTGCATCACCARCTGYTATGGTGGAAGATGTTGTCCCCCCTGCTAAATCTGCTGGCAACATCGTTGAGCAAGACCTCAGAATATGAAGCTGAAATGAAGACAGGATTTTTGCAACATTCCATTTATGCCTTTGGCCTAATCTTTCCTTCTCCCACTCTTCTTATTATCTTCTCTTTCTCTCCTGCCACCATCACCCAATACCACTCTACTGGGGCCGCTGGTCTCCCTCCCTTCCTTYCYCCCTCWGCAGCCCAGGAAGATGGGCACCCTCCCTGTGTTGCTCCTGGTGCCTTCTGTGAGCCTCCTCCATTTCCTCTTTAGTCTCAAYAAAGTTGTTTTGCATCCAAATCTTTGTCTCTGCTCTCCTTCCATCTCTGGGAACTCTTCCAGCGAGCTCAAGGGGAAAAATGGAACCAGGGGATGGGACTCACTGCAGTGGATTTTTCTTTGTTCCTCTTCTCTTGGAGCTGACAAACACATCCCTAGCTACTCCACAACAATGACCATCAGGGAAATGATGCCAGGGAATGGGAAACTGCAAGGCCTGGGGACAGCACACTATGTCCTCTCTTTCAATACCACCCTTACATTTCCTGATCTGCCCAACTTCTGTCCAGAGAGAAAGGGTTGAGGGGTTTCATGGCTTAGGACTGGTATCAACCCCACAAAGGAGCTGATTGGGAACAGCT
>NW_026627399.1:5661-6487 GCF_030028575.1 Malurus melanocephalus
GTTGGCAGCATCCTCAGCTGTGACGGAGTGCCCATCAGCTCTGGGGGCTTTGACATCTCCTGCATCACCAGCTGTTATGGTGAAAGATGTTGTCGTCCCTGCTAAAGGTGCTGCCACATTGCTGGAATGAAGTCAGAATTTTGGGACATCGTATTTAGACTTTTTGGCTRTTASTTCCTTCTTTTCCTCTCTCCTCTCTCTTCTCTTCCTCTTGCTATCAGCACCATCCAATACCAGCCAGGTGGGGGCTGTTGGCCTCCTTCCCTCTGCATGCCAGSCAGATGGACATCCCCACTGCATCTTAGTGGCTGCCCTTGGTGCTCCCTCCGATCCTCATCCTTTTATTATTTACACTCAATAAAGTTCCTTTGCATCGAAACCTTGGGCTCTTGTTTGTCCTTCCTTCTGAGACAACTCTTCCATTCTCCTCACAAGAAGGGTGGAAAAGCACAGATTGGCACTCACTGCTATCGATCTTCCTTTTGCCCTTTCCCTTGGAGCTGGCAAAGACACCCATGACTGTGAGTGTGATGAGGCACTGGAACAAGCYTCCCAGAGAAGTTTCTTGTTATTCCTGRATGTTTTCAAGGCCTGCTTCCTCAGGACTTTGAGCCACTTGATCTGGTGGATGCTGTCAATGCCTGTTTAGAGGTGTGCCTGGGGAACTGGAAAGGAAATTARTGTTSTTTCATATTCCATCTCAAGTGTTTGAGTCAACACAGTCAGGCAGATGGAACAACCACAAAACCATGGGCAAAATGTCAAGAGTAAATTTGTTTCCTTACCTCACTCCACAGAGGTTGCTGAATCAACATTTGGGTGGCGA
>NW_026627400.1:0-261 GCF_030028575.1 Malurus melanocephalus
CATGGCCAAAGGGTTGGCATGGCCAAGGGGTCAGTGTGACCCAGGGGTTGGCAGAACCAGGTGGTGACCAAGGGGTCGGCACGGCCGATGGGTTGGCGTGGCCAAGGTGCCAGCGTGGCCAAAGGGTTGGCATGGCCTAGGGGTCAGTGTGGCCAAAGGCTTGGCATGGCCTAGGGGTCAGTGTGGCCAAAGGTTTGGCATGGCCAGTGGGTTGTTGTGACCAAGGGGTCAGTGTGACCCAGGGCTTGGCAGAGCTGGGGG
>NW_026627400.1:2920-4729 GCF_030028575.1 Malurus melanocephalus
GGGGACAGAGATGGGGACAGGGATGGGGACAAGGACAGGGAGGGCTGGGGACAGGATTGAGCTGGATGGGGACAGGGATGGGGACAGGGATAACGGGACAGGGATGGGGACAGGGATAAACGGGACTGGGATGAGCCGGGCTGGGGACAGAGATGAGTGGCACGGGGGACAAGGATAAGCGGGACAGGACCCGGGAATGACGGGCGGGGGACAGGAATGAGCTGGATGGGGACAGGGACGGGCGGGATAGGCGGGATAGGGACAGGAATGGCTGGGGACAGGGACAGGGATAAACGGGACTGGGATGAGCGGGATGGGGACAGGAATGAGCGGGATGGGGACAGGGAGGGGCGGGAACGGGTGACAAGGATGAGCAGGATGGGGACAGAGATGAGTGGCACGGGGGACAAAGGGTGAGCGAGGCTGGTGACAAAGATAAATGGGGTTGGGAACAGGGATGAGCGGGGTTGGGGACAGGGACGAGACAGGCTGGGGACAGGGATGAACGGGACTGGGGACAGGGATGCGCGGGATGGGGACAGGGATGAGTGACACAGGGGACAAAGGGTGAGCGACTCGGGGCAGAGCAATGAATGCGGCTGGGGATAGGGATGAGCAGGATGGGGACAGGGATGAGCGGGATGGGGACAGGAATGAGCGGGATGGGGACAGGGATAAATGGGGCGGGTGACGAGGATGAATGGGGCTGGGGACAGGAATAAACGGGACATGGATAAACCGGACAGGGGACAAACCGGACAGGGGACAGRAATAAACGGAGCAGGAATAAACCGGACAGGGGACAGGGATAAACGGGACAGGGATAAATGGGACAGGAATAAACGGGACAAGGATAAACGGGACAGGGATAAACTGGACAGGGGACAGGGAATAAACGGAGCAGGAATAAGCCGGACAGGGGACAGGGATAAACGGGACAGGGGACGGAATAAACCCGACAGGAATAAACCGGACAGGGAGAAACGGGACAAGGGGACAGGAATTAGCGGGACAGGGATAAACGGGACGGGGATAAACTGGACAGGGGTCAGGGAATAAACGGAGAAGGAATAAACCGGACAGGGGACAGGAATAAGCACGACATGGATAAACCGGACAGGGGACAGGGAGAAAAGGGACAAGGGGACAGGAATTAGCGGGAGAGGGATAAACGGGACGGGGATAAACTGGACAGGGGACAGGGAATAAACGGAGTAGGAATAAACGGGACCGGGATAAATCGGACCGGGGACAGGAATAAGCGGGACAGGGAATAAACAGAGCAGGAATAAACGGGACAGGGATAAACCGGACAGGGATAAACAGGAGAGGAATAAGTGGGACAGGGGACAGGAATAAACAGGACAGGGATAAGCGGGACAGGAATAAACCGGACAGGGAGAAACGGGACAGGGGACAGGAATAAACGGGACAGGGAATAAATGGCACCTGGATAAACCGGACAAGGGGACAGGAATAAACGGGAACGGGATAAACGGGACAGGGGACAGGAATAAGCGGGACAGGGATAAGCGGGACAGGAATAAACGGGACCAGGATAAACTGGACAGGGATAAACGGGACAGGGGACAGGAATAAACGGCACAGGGATAAACGGGACAGGGATAAACGGGACCGGGAATAACCGGACAGGGATAAACGGGACAGGGGACACGGAATAAGCGGGACCGGGATAAACCGGACAGGGGACAGGGAATAAACGGAGAAGGAATAAACCGGACAGGGGACAGGAATAAACCGGACAGGGGACAGGAATTAGCGGGACAGGGATAAATGGGACGGGGATAA
>NW_026627401.1:0-2104 GCF_030028575.1 Malurus melanocephalus
GTGATGATGCTTCATTCTGCCCACCTGTTTGTGGCTCTGCTCTTCCATGTTGTCATGACCACAGAGCAGATGCCAGAGGAAGTTGATAACTTCTGGAGAGCATGCCAGGAGGAACACCAACTTCCCACCACGACAAAAAGTTCCAGATCTCCTGTGCCTCCCATGCCCTTGTGGTCAGTGCCTGTGCTCCCAGACTGGGACTTTGCTCTGCATAGAGATTTGCAGTGCAGGTCATGAAGGCTCTCCTCTGCGGACTGCGGTGTGACAAAGGGGTGTTGGCCCTGGAGCACCAGCATTGCTGGGACACACTGCTTTGTGCTGCTATCCAGCACTATGCTGTGGGTCTGCTCACCGAGGGAGAGCCCCTTCTCCCCGCTGCCCCCAGCATTTGTGCCCTGTACCTGTGGATTCACACAGTCCCCATGGTCATGGGTGAGAGGGCCTGATCACCGAGGATGGTTGAGCAGACTGTAAGAGGCTGGGGGAGGAGGGTGCCCACAAGGAGCCGCCTCTCAAAGAACACACACCCCCTGCAGCGATGGTGGGCAAAGACCAGACCTCTGTGAGTCAGGCCCAGGAGAGGTTTGTCTCCCCTCCTAAGGCTCTTGGTGCATTTTTACTCCCTGCTAGGGAGCTGCACTGTGACTTGATCCACACGTGTTCCCACATCGCATTCTACCTACTGCAGCTGCTCAGCACAGAGAAGCCACACTGGGATCTGCCCTTCCTGGCATTCCTTGTGAAGGTGAGCCTGAAGGCCAGCGCTACCTCGCTCAGTGGCCTCCCAGCTCTGCCCTCTCATAGCCGCAGCTGCCTGCGATGCTGCCCATGCCCTGTGCTGCTGCCTGGGCCCAGCCCTGTGCGATTCTGGGCTCCTGCTGGCTGGGTCCCCTGTCAGTGCTCTGTGCTTTTCAGGTTCTGAAGTGCCTATACTGCACTAAAGGCAGTGACAGCATCATGGAGATTATGTCGAGGCACAAGCACACCATAGCCTGGTCCCACTCTTCCTCCATTGCCAGCATAGGAACCGATGTGTGGCACAAGTGTGGACACGTGGGCTGCTGCTGTCCCCATGACAGGGGGCTCAGCACGGCTGCAGCCTCCTCAGGGCCTTGGCACAGGGATGTGGGTTCTGTGTCCTGGGTTGAGGTGCCGTCTCTGGATTTCTGCTCCTCTCCAGATTCCTTGGGAAATGCTGATTTCTGCGGCTGAGCTCCTGGAGAAAAGGAATCTCCAAAAGCTGGTGAAGAAGATGAACTGTTAAACTTTGGCGAGCCCCTGGTAAGGATGGCCTGGAAGCTCCAGCCTGAGACTGGAGAAGACCCCTGGCCACAGCGCTCAGTGCCTGGGGCTGGCAGCTGTGTCTGTGCCCAGCACTGCAATCAGGGGCGCCAGCCCACGCCTCACACGCTGCTCCATTCCCTGGGCTGTGCGGGCTCTTCTCCAGGCTGCTCTGGCCCTGAGCTGGGAGGCCATGGATGGCACGGCCTCATCTGCGGGGCTGTGGCTGCCTGCACTGTTGACACCCTGTGGAGAGCTGATCTCTGGTGGTCTGCTGGGGCCACACGAGCCAGCAGGGATTTTAACTTGACATAGTTCCTCAAGATTCTTTTTTTTTCCTTACTTCTCCTTCCTTTGTTAAGTAAATAAATCTTGTGCTCTAAAACTCAGGCTTTCTCTTGGTGTCCAGTTTGTGCAGGGCACAGGGGAAGAGGGGAAAACGGGTGCTTGTGCTCAGCAAGTTGCTCAGGCGTGCAGTGGGGAATGAGAATGTGGCCAGAAGCCCCTTGGCCTTTGGTGATTATGCTGAACCCTTAACATTTCTGACAAAGTAAGTGGGCAGAGGCCAGAGCTGAGGGGATCCCTGCGAGACCGGTGCCTGGAGATGGCCACAACCCCTCTCACAGACAGGAATCGCCACCTGAGTCCTGCCCGTGTGTTACTGGCTGGTTTGCTGAGGGCTCTCAGGTGCCTCTTGATGTGTCTTCTCTGGAGCTCTGTTGGGGCTGTGCCGCTGCCTGGTAGGGTGGCTGGGCTGGGGGAGACCCGGAGGGGATGGAGCAGTGGGAGGCCGTGCAGGGATGAGGTGCTGCAGAGGCCCAGA
>NW_026627401.1:3629-4608 GCF_030028575.1 Malurus melanocephalus
GCCACCTGCTCAGAGATCCTCATATCCCCTCAGCATCACTTCAGGCCGTGCCCAAGAGAGACTGGAAGGGTCYCCTCSCTCTGGTCTAACTTTGTTGGCTTTCTGACTGGGTCTGAGGCAGGGGCTGTGATTCCTCACTTGTGGGGACCAGAACAGCAGCCAGGATCCCGGCACTGCCTGGACAGTGCTCCATACGCTGGCACAGTTGCGGGTCCGAGTCTTGGCCACTGCGCTGGTGCTTCATTTGCTCTTAGGCACATCCACAGCTCCCTGTTAAGCTGCATGGTCGCTGCTTCTGCCCTCTTGCTGTCCCTGTGCTGGGACAGAGCATTGCTGTGCTTTCAGGAAGCTACTCTTCAAAACGTGCAGCATTCCAAGCTCCTTGTCCCTCCGTGGATACTCCCCATGGAATCCCTCAAAGCCACCTTCAGAGCCCACTCAAGCTAGCTGTTCTAAAATCCAGGGCCTTCAGTGTGCTCAGCAAGACCTTTAAGTACACAGTGTTGGGGAACCTTCAGGACAGGGACATTTCCAGCCTGATCTGCCCTTTTCCCTTGGTGTCTCGGCACACAACACGGGGCAAAAGAGAATGGCAGGAGAGGTCTGCATGTCCCAGGGCTCAGCTTTTGTGTTGCTTCAGCTCCACAGAGGTGCAGGTAAAACACAGAATCTAAACTCTTTATTAAGGGAGGGCGAAGCAAAGGGATAAGTTGGGAGGGAAAAAACAGGATCATAAAGGTTTGAGGGCTGGAGTGATCAACAAAGATGGACAGGGATGAAGCCAAGCATGCCTCCCACAGGCTCAGTTGTGCCCAGAATCAGTTGAGCTCCAGTGGCAGTGAATGGTGGTGTTCTCTTTCACTGTCTCCTGCTACTCTTCTTAGGATGGTGGTTGACTAGATCCAGAAGATGACCATAATTCTTCACCTCCTTGGGCAAACTGGACTTAAAGTTCCTGGTTGTAGCAGGATGAGCTGGT
>NW_026627402.1:0-1264 GCF_030028575.1 Malurus melanocephalus
GGGGTGGGGATGGGATCTATGGGATGGGAATGGGGAGCACCAGCCCCGACGCCTTCATCCAGATCGCCCTGCAGCTGGCACACTTCCGGGTACGGCAATGGGGTGGGATCTATGGGATGGGATCTATGGGATGGGAATGGGATGGGATCTATGGGATGTGATCCATGGGAATGGGGAGCACCAGCCCCGATGCCTTCATCCAGATCGCCCTGCAGCTGGCACACTTCCGGGTACGGGAATGGGAACGGGATGGGAATGAGGTGGAAATAGGATCTATGGGATGGGATCTATGGGAATGGGATGGGATCCATGGGAATGGGGAGCACCAGCCCCGATGTCTTCATCCAGATCGCCCTGCAGCTGGCACACTTCCAGGTACAGCAATGGGATCTATGGGGTGGGATCTATGGGGTGGGAATGGGATCTATGGGATGGGATCCATGGAAATGGGAATGGGGAGCACCAGCCCCGACGCCTTCATCCAGATCTCCCTGCAGCTGGCACACTTCCGGGTACGGGAATGGGATCTGTGGGGTGGGAATGGGATCTGTGGGGTGGGAATGGGATCTATGGGATGGGAATGGGATCCATGGGAATGGGAATGGGATCTGTGGGATGGGATCTGTGGGATGGGATCTATGGGATGGGAATGGGGAGCACCAGCCCCAACACCTTCATCCAGTTCTCCCTGCAGCTGGCACACTTCCGGGTACGGGAATGGGGTGGGAATGGGGCAGGGGCCATGGGATGGGATCTATGGGATGGGAATGGGATCTATGGGGTGGGATCTATGGGATGGGATCCATGGGAATGGGGAGCACCAGCCCCGACGCCTTCATCCAGATCTCCCTGCAGCTGGCACACTTCCGGGTACGGGAATGGGGTGGGATCTATGGGGTGGGATGGGATAGGATCTATGGGATGGGAATGGGAATGGGATCCATTGGAATGGGAATGGGGAGCACCAGCCCCGACGCCTTCATCCAGATGCCCCTGCAGCTGGCACACTTCCGGGTGCGGGAATGGGATCTACGGGGTGGGAATGGGGCAGAGTCCATGGGGTGGGATCTATGGGATGGGATCTATGGGGTGGGATCTATGGGGTGGGATCCATGGGAATGGGATGGGATCCATGGGAATGGGATGGGATCCATGGGAATGGGGAGCATCAGCCCCGACACCTTCATCCAGATCGCCCTGCAGCTGGCACACTTCCGGGTTCAGATGGGAATGGGGTGGGATCTATGGGATGGGATGGGATGGG
>NW_026627402.1:2554-4661 GCF_030028575.1 Malurus melanocephalus
ATCCCCATCCTGCATGGGATGCCCCATTGTTCATGGGTTCACCATACCTCATGGGGTTACCATCCCTGGTGGATGTCCCTGTCCCTCATGGGATTCCCCATCATTTATGGGATCACCATCCCTGGTGGGTGTCCCTGTCCCTCATGGAAATCCCCGTCCTTTATGGGATCCCCAATTATTTATGGGATTCCCCATCATTTATGGGATCACCATCCCTGGTGGGTGTCCCTGTCCCTAATAGAGATCCCCATCCTTTATGGGATCCCCAATTATTGATGGGATTCCCTGTCATTTATGGGATCACTATCCCTGCTGGGTGTCCCTGTCCCTCACAGAGATCCCCATCTTTTATGGGATCCCCAGTTATTCATGGGATTCCCCATCGTTCATGGGGTCACCATCCCTCATGGAAATCCCCATCTTTTATGGGATTCCCAATTATTTATGGGATTCCCCGTCATTTATGAGGTCACCATCCCTTGTGGGTATCCCTATCCCTCATAGTGATCCCCATCCTACATTGGGGGTTCCCATCATTTATGGGGTCACCATCCCTGGTGGATGTCCCTGTCCCTCACAGAGATCCCCGTCCTTTATGGGATCCCCAATTATTTATGGGATTCCACATCATTTATGGGGTCACCATCCCTGGTGGGTGTCCCTGTCCCTAATAGAGATCCCCATCCTGCACTGGGGGCTCCCATCGTTTGTGGGGTCACCAACCCTGGTGGGTGTCCCTATCCCTCATGGAAATCCCCATCCTTTATGGGATCCCCAATTATTTATGGGATTCCCCATCATTTGTGGGGTATTTGTATGGGGCTTGGGGTGCAGTTTCAGTTTGGGGCACAGTTTGGGGTTCAGTTTGGGGTTCTCCCAGCGCTTGGAGAGGCAGCGCCTGTTCAAGGGGTGGGTTTGGGGTATTGGTTTGGTTATGGGGTTCATTTTGGGGTTCAATTTGGGGTTTGGGGTTCATTTTGGGGTCCCCCAGCGCTCGGAGCGGCAGCGCCTGTTCAAGGGGCGGGTTTATGATATCGGTTCGGTTTTGGGGTTCAATTTGGGGTTTATTTTGGGGTCCCCCAGCGCTCGGAGCGGCAGTGCCTGTTCAAGGGGCAGGTTTAAGATATCAGTTCGGTTTTGGGGTTCATTTTGGGGTTAATTTGGGGTCCCCCAGCGCTCGGAGTGGCAGTGCCTCTTCAAGGGGCGGGTTTATGATATCGGTTCGTTTTTGGGGTTTATTTTGGGGTTCATTTTGGGGTTCCCCAGCGCTCGGAGCAGCAGCACCTGTTCGAGGGGCAGGTTTAGGTATTGGTTCGGTTTTGGGGTTCAATTTGGGGTTCATTTTGGGGTCCCCCAGCGCTCGGAGCGGCAGCGGCTGTTAAAGGAGCAGGTTTATGATATCGGTTCGGTTTTGGGGTTCATTTGGGGTCCCCCAGCGCTCGGAGTGGCAGCGCCTGTTCAAGTGACAGGTTTAGGGTATCGGTTCAGGTTCAGGATATTGGTTCAGGTTTAGGGAATTGGTTCGGTTTTGGGGCAAGTTTAGGGTATCTGTATGGGGTTTGTGATGCAGTTTGGGGTTTGGGGCACAGTTTAGGGTTCAGTTTGGGTTTGGGGTTCAGTTTGGGGTTCATTTTGGGGTCCCCCAGCATTCGGAGCGGCAGCGCCTGTTCAAGGGGCAGGTTTAGGGTGTCAGTTTGGTTTGGGGGTTCATTTTGGGGTTCAATTTGGGGTTCATTTTGGGGTCCCCCAGCGCTCGGAGCGGCAGCGCCTGTTCAAGGGGTGGGTTTATGATATCGGATCGTTTTTGGGGTTCAATTTGGGGTTAATTTTGGGGTCCCCCAGCGCTCGGAGCGGCAGCACCTGTTCAAGGGGCGGGTCTATGATATCGGTTCGTTTTTGGGGTTCATTTTGGGATCCCCCAGCGCTCGGAGCAGCAGCGGCTCTTCAAGGGGCAGGTTTAGGGTATCGGTTCGTTTTTGGGGTTCAGTTTGGGGTTAATTTTGGGGTCCCACAGCGCTCGGAGCGGCAGCGCCTGTTCAAGGGGCAGGTTTAGGATATCAGTTCGGTTTTGGGGTTCATTTTGGGGTTCAATTTGGGGTTTGGGGTT
>NW_026627403.1:0-1566 GCF_030028575.1 Malurus melanocephalus
GAAATTCCAAAAAAATCCTGGGATTGGAAAAAAAAAAAAGTGAGAAAATGGGAAAAAAATGGGAAAAAAATGGGAAGAAAAGGTGAAAATGTGGAAAAAAGGAGGAAAAATGGGGAGCGTGAAGCCAAAAATTTCCAAAAAAAAATCCTGAAAAATAAAAAATAAACCGCCCAAAAATTTGTCCCAAAATTCCCTAAAAAATTCCAAAAATTCTCAAACTTCCCTAAAGAATACCCAAAATTGCCAAAATTCCCAAAATTCCTGTTCGCTCCCAGTTCATTCCCAGCTTCCATTAAAGTCAATGGGGATTTTTGGGACATCAGGTCTACCCATTGAAATGAATGGGGATTTTTAGGGGCATCAGGTCTACCCATTGAATGGAATAGGGATTTTAGGGACATCAAGTCTACCCATTGAAATGAACGGAGATTTTAGGGACATCAGGTCTACCCATTGAAAGTAATTGGAATTTAAGGACATCAGGTCTACCTAGTGAAATAGGGACTTTGGGGACATCAGGTCTATCCATTGAAATGAATGGGGATTTTGGGGACATCAGGTCTACCCATTGAAAAATGAATGGGGATTTCTGGGACATCAGGTCTACCTATTGGAAGGAACGGGGATTTTGGGAACATCAGGTCTACCCATTGGAATTAATGGATTTTTAGGGACACCAGGTCTGCCCATTCGAATGAATGGGGATTTGGGGGACATCAGGTCTACCCATTGAAATGAATTGGGGAATTTAAGGACACCAGGTCTACCTACTGAAGATAATTGGGAGCGTTGGGGGCACCAGGTCTACCCGTAGATAGAAATGGGATTTTGGGGATACCAAATCTACCCATAGAAAACAATGGGGATTTTTAGGGATATCAGGTCTACCCTTTTAAATGAATAGGGACTTTTTGAGACTTCAGCACTAGCAATTGAAATGAATGGGATTTTATAGACATGAGGTCTACCCATCGAGGGCAATGGGATTTTGTAGACACCAGGTCTACCCATTGCAATAAATGGGGTTTTAGAGACACCAGGTCTACCCATTGAAAGGGATGGGGGGAAAATAAGGACACCAGGTCTACCCATTGTAATAAATGGGGTTTTGCGGACACCAGGTCTACCCGTTGACGTAAATAGGACTTCATAGACACCAAGTCTACCCATTGGTGTCAATGGGGTTTTATAGACACCAAGTCTACCTATTGAAGTAAATTGAGTTTTAGGGACACCAGGTCTACCTATTGAGGTCAATGGAGGTTTAGCAGACACCAGGTCTACCCATTGAAGTCAATGGAGCTTTAGGGACACCAGGTCTACCAATTGAGATCAATGGTGTTTTGGGGACTCCAGGTCTACCCATTGAAGTCAATGGGAAGTTTTTCCCAGTTCATCCCAGTATAAACCATTTCCCTCCCAGTTTCCGTCTGGCCGGGGCAGTGTCGGAGCTGTTGGGGGAGAGGACGGTGGCGCTGCTGCCGCGGCTCCTCCCCGTCCTGCAGGGGGCGCTGCGGCCACCCACACCACCGGTGAGTACTGGTTTGTACTGGTTTATACTGGTTT
>NW_026627403.1:3472-4378 GCF_030028575.1 Malurus melanocephalus
ACTGGGATTAAACTGGGATGGACTGGGATCAAACTGGGATGGACTGGGTGGGGTTTAAACCACTTAGAACCGGTTCTAACTGGTTTAAACTGGTTCTAACAGGTTTAAAATTGGCTCTAACTGTTATAAGACTGGTTTTAACTGGTTTCAAACCGGTTCTAACTGATTTTAAACTGGTTCAAACTGGTTCGAACCAGTTCTAACTGCATTTAAACTGGTTCTAACTGGTTTAAAATCGATTCTAACTGGCTTAAAGTGGTTCTAATTGGTTCTAACTGGTTTCAAACCGGTTCTAAGTGGTTTTAACTTGTTCTAACTGGTTTGAAACCAGTTCTAACTGGCCTCAAACTGGTTAAAACTGGCTCTAACTGCTTTCAAACTGTTTTAAACTCGTTCTAACCGCTTTGAAACTGGTTCTAACTGGTGTAAAACTGGCTTAAAACAGGTTCAAACCGGTTCAAAACCAGTTCTAGGTATTCAAAACCAATCCTAACTGGATTTAAACTGTTTTAAAACCGGTTTTAACTGGTAAAACCCAGTTCTAACTGGTTTTAAACCGGTTTTAATCAGGCTAAAACCAGTTCTAACTGGTTTAAACTGGYACKAACTGGTTTAAAACTGGTTCTAACTGGTTTAAATCAGCTCTAACTGGGTTAAACTGATTCTAAGTGGTTAAAAACTGGTTTTAACTGGTTTAAACTGGTACTAAGTGGTTTAAAGCCAGTTCTAACTGGCTTAAAACTGGTTCTAACTGGTCAAAACCGGTCCTAATTGGTTTAAAATTAGTTCTAACTGGTTCAAACCTGTTCTAAACTGGTTTAAACTGGTTCTAGCTGGTTTAAAACTGGTTCCAAACTGGTTTAATCTGGTTGTAAGTGGTTTTAACTGGTTCAAACTGGTTTAAAT
>NW_026627404.1:0-4191 GCF_030028575.1 Malurus melanocephalus
GGTGGTCAAGATGGCTGGAGTGACCAAGGACCAAGATGACCAAAGGTCAGAGTGACCACGGTGGCCAAAAGTGATGACAAGACATGTGGTCACTCAGTGTTGGCCAAAGATGGTCAAGGTCACTCTGTGGTCACTCTGTGGCCACTCTGTGGTCACTCTGTGGTCACTCTGCGGTCACAACCAGGGAGGTGGTGGTCAAGATGGCCGGAGTGATGACCAAGGGCAGAGTGACCATGGTGGCCAAAAGGACTGACCAAGACATGTGTCGTGGTCACTTGGTGTTGGCCGAAGATGGTCAAGGTCACCCTGTGGTCACTCTGTGGTCACTCTGTGGTCATCACCAGGGAGGTGGTGGTCAAGATGGCCGGAGTGACCAAGGACCAGGATGGTCAAGGTCAGAGTGACCATGGTGGCCAAAGGGGCTGACCAAGACATGAGAGTGACCAAAGCCTGGGGCTGTCCTGGTCACTCAACATTGACCACTGATCAGGATGACCAAAGGTCATCTCGTTAGGGTGACCAAAACCTCTGTAGTGGTCAAGAACTCTTACAGTGGTCAAGACTTTGGTAGTGGTCAAGACCCCTGTAGTGACCAAGACCTTTGTAGTGGTCAAGACCACCATGATGACCAACACATCTCCAGGATGACCAAGACCTCTGTAGTGGTCAAGACTTTGTAGTGGTCAAGATCTCCATGATGACCAACACATCTCCATGATGACCATGACCTCTGTAGTGGTCAAGACCTCTATGATGGTCAAGACCACCATGATGACCAAGACCACTGTAGTGACCAAGACTTTGTAGTGGTCAAGATCTCCATGATGACCAACACATCTCCAGAATGACCATGACCTTTATAGTGGTCAAGACCTCTGTAGTGACCATGACCTCTGTAGTGGTCAAGACCTATGGGGTGGTCAATACCTCCATGATGACCAACACATCTCCAGGATGACCAAGACCTCCATGGTGGTCAAGACCCCTGTAGTGGTCAAGGACCTCTGTAGTGACCAGGACCTCTGTAGTGGTCAAGACCACCATGATGACCAACACATCTCCACGATGACCATGACCTTTATAGTGGTCAAGATCTCTGTAGTGACCAAAACCCCTGTAGTGACCAAGACCTCCATGATGACCATGATGACCATGACCTCTGTAGTGGTCAAGATCTCTGTAGTGACCGAGACCTCTGTAGAGGTCAAGACCTCCATGATGACCAACACATCTCCAGGATGACCAAAACCTCTGTAGTGGTCAAGAACTCTTACAGTGGTCAAGACTTTGGTAGTGGTCAAGACCCCTGTAGTGACCAAGACCTTTGGGGTGGTCAAGACCACCATGATGACCAACACATCTCCAGGATGACCAAGACCTCTGTAGTGGTCAAGACCTCTGTAGTGGTCAAGACTTTGTAGTGGTCAAGATTTTTCTAGTGGTCAAGACCTTAAGGATGACCAAGACCACTGTAGTGACCAAGACTTCCTAGTGGTCAAGACCACCATGATGGCCAACACATCTCCAGGATGACCAAAACCTCTGTAGTGGTCAAGACCTCTGTAGTGACCAAGACTTTGTAGTGGTCAAGACCTCCATAGTGACCAAGACCTCTGTAGTGACCAAAACCCCTGTAGTGACCAAGACCTCCATGATGGTCAAGACCTCTGTAGTGGTCAAGACTTTGTAGTGGACAAGATCTCCATGGTGGTCAAGACCTTAGGGATGACCAAGACCTTTGTAGTGGTCAAGATCTCCATGATGACCAACACATCTCCATGATGACCATGACCTCTGTAGTGGTCAAGATCTCTATAGTGACCAAAACCCCTTGAGTGACCAAGCCCTTAGAAATTACCAAAACCCCTTGAGTGACCAAACCCTCCTCGCTGACCRCTACCCCYGTGTCCCTCCGGCCAGGTCCGCACTGCCCAGCCRGGGCTACCGGCCGAGCGCCAGGCCTCCAGCCAGATGACCGCTCGGGCCTACCGCAGCCAGGACAATTCGGGCAACTTCCTGCACCTGGGAGTGACCGCTACCGAGGTGCAGCCGGGGGACAACGTAGCGGTCAGTTTCCACCTCCGGACCAACAACAACAACGTCCGAGACTCCGTCCCCTACTTCACCTACCTGGTGAGTGACCGTGAGTGACCGGTGGTCATTCGGGGTGGCCGGGGGTTATTTGGGGTGATCGGTGGTCATTTGGGTTGATTGATGGACATTTGGGTTGATCAGTGGTCATTCAGGTTGACCAATGGTCATTCGGGTTGATCGATGGTCATTTGGGTTGGCCGATGGTCATTTAGGTTGATCGGTGGTCATTTGGGTTGACCGATGGTCATTTGGGTTGACCAATGGTCATTCGGATTGACCGATGGTCATTCGGGTTGGCTGATGGTCATTTGGCTTGATCAGTGGTCATTCAGGTTGGCCGATGGTCATTTGGGTTGATCGATGGTCATTTGGGTTGGCCGATGGTCATTTGGGATGGCCAATGGTCATTTGGGTTGACCAATGGTCATTTGGATTGGCCGATGGTCATTCGGGTTGATCAATGGTCATTCAGGTTGGCCGATGGTCATTCGGGTTGATCGGTGGTCATTCGGGTTGATCGGTGGTCATTCGGGTTGGCCGGTGGTCATTCGGGTTGACCGATGGTCATTTAGGTTGACAGATGGTCATTCGAGTTGCCCAATGGTCATTCAGGTTGGCCGATGGTCATTTGGGTTGATCAGTGGTCATTCAGATTGACCGATGGTCATTCGCATTGATTGGTGGTCATTTGGGTTGATCGGTGGTCATTTGGGTTGACCAGTGGTCATTCAGGTTGGCCGAAGGTCATTTGGGTTGATTGGTGGTCATTCGGGTTGGCCAATGGTCATTCAGGTTGGCCAGTGGTCATTCAGGTTGATTGGTGGTCATTTGGGTTGATCGGTGGTCATTTGGGTTGACCAGTGGTCATTCAGGTTGGCCAAAGGTCATTTGGGTTGGCCGATGGACATTTGGGTTGACCAATGGTCATTTGGGTTGACAGACGGTCATTCAAGTTGACCAATGGTCATTCGGGTTGATTGGTGGTCATTTGGGTTGGCCGATGGTCATTCGGGTTGATTGATGGACATTTGGGTTGACCAATGGTCATTCAGGTTGACCGATGGTCATTTGGGTTGATCGGTGGTCATTTGGGTTGGTCGACGGTCATTCAGGTTGATTGGTGGTCATTTGGGTTGACCGATGGTCATTTGGGTTGATTGGTGGTCACTCAGGTTGACCAGCTGGACGTTTGGGTGGTTATTGAGCTGGCGTCCCCTCGCTTGACCACCTGGACATCTGTGTGGCCACTGACCACATGACCCCTTGCTTGACCAAATGATCCCTCGCTTGACCACCGTGTGTCCCCTCATTTGACCATCTGAACCTTTTGGTGGCCACTGACCGCATGCCCCCTTGCTTGACCACCTGGACATCCCCTCGCTTGACCATCTGGACCTTTTAGTGGTCACTGACCACATGTCCCCTCGCTTGACCACCTGGACATACAAGTGGCTACCAACCACATGACCCCTCGCTTGACCACACAACCCCTCGCTTGACCACCTGGACCTTTTGGTGGCCACCAACCACGTGTCCACTCGCTTGACCACCTGGACATGCATGTGGCCACCAACCATGTGTCCCCTGGCTTGACCACCCAAACCTTTTGGTGGCCACTGACCACTTTTCCCCTCGCTTGACCACATGACCACTCGCTTGACCACATGACCACTTGCTTGACCACATGTCCCCTTGCTTGACCACTTGGACCTTTTGGTGGTCACTGACCACATGACCCCTCGCTTGACCACCTGGACCTTTGGGTGACCACCACTGAGCTCATGTCCCCTCGCTTGACCAACCAAACCTTTTGGTGGCCACTGACCACATGTCCCCTCGCTTGACCACTTGGACCTTTGTGTGGCCACCAACCACATGACCCCTCGCTTGACCACATGACCCCTTGCTTGACCATGTATCCCCTCGCTTGACCATCTGGACCTTTTGGTGGCTACCAACCACATGTCCCCTCGCTTGACCACCTGGACATGCATGTGGCCACCAACCATGTGTCCACTCACTTGACCACCCAAACCTTTTGGTGGCCACTGACCACATGTCCCCTCGCTTGACCACATGACCCCTCGCTTGACCACC
>NW_026627405.1:0-1533 GCF_030028575.1 Malurus melanocephalus
AATCCCCACATTCCCGAGCAGGAATCACGGTGTTCTCTCTCCCGCAGGCTCTGATCGATGTTCTGTGCCTGGACGCTCTGGCCATCGGCACCCTGTGCTCCTGGTACCCCATCAACAGGGTGGCAGCGCTGCTGCTGCTGCCCTACCTGGGCTGGCTGGCCATGGCCACCTGCCTCACCATCCGCATCTGGAAGGACAACCCCGAGAAACCTGTGAAAGGAGAATAAACCGCGGCATTTTGTGTGAACCGAGGTGGAAGAATTTGGGGGGTTCATTTTGGGGTGCGACTCCTTCTCCTCCTCCTCCTCCTCCTCCTCCTTCTTCTCATCATTCACCCTTTAAGGTGACTGTGCAGCCTCACAGGGTTTTCTCCAGCAGGTTTAGGGGCTGCTCCTTGACCTTCACGCCAATAAATCAAATCCTATAATTTGGCACAATTCATTAATCCCATAATTTGGCACAATTCAGCAATCCCATAATTTGGCACAATTCAGAAATCCCATAATTTGGCACAATTAAAAAATCCCATAATTTGGCACAATTCAGAAATCCCACGATTTGGCACCATTCAGAAATCCCGTAATTTGGCACCATTCAGAAATCCCATAATTTGGAGCAATTCAGAAATCCCATAATTTGGCACCATTCAGCAATCCCATAATTTGGCACAATTCAGAAATCCCATAATTTGGCAGGGATGGGACCCCTTGTCTCTGCCACCGTCCCCCCAAGAGCAGAGTTTGGTCACACACGTGTGGCAAATCCCATCTCCTCTGCTGGGACCAAACCGAAATGCCCTTCACTTGTGCACACCCATTTTCTAAAAACTTATTTGATTTTTTTTTAATTACTTGATTTTTTAAAGAAATTGTATTTTTTAATTACTTGATTTTTTAAAGAAATTACTTCTTTTTTTTTTTTTTAAATACTTGGTTTTTTTTCAAGAATTTACTTGATTTTTTAAAAATTACTTGCATTTTTAAGATATTACTTGGGGTTTTTTAATTACTTGTTTTTTCAAGAATTTACTTGTTTTTTTAAGCTACTTGGGTTTTTTAAGGAATTACTTGGGATTTTTTTTATTACTTGATTTTTTTAAAGAACTTACTTGATTTTTTTAATTACTTGATTTTTAAAGAAATTACTTGCTTTTTTTTAATTACTTGATTTTTAAAAAGAATTTACTTGTTTTCTTAATAATTACTTGATTTTTTTACTTGAATTTTTAATGACTTGACTTTTTTAAAAAAAGAAATCGCTTGATTATTTTTTAAAATTACTTGATTTTTTAAAGAAAAAATGACTTGATTTTTTTTTAAATGACTTGTTTTTTTTTTTTTAATTACTCGATTTTTCGAAAGAAATTGCTCAATTTTTTTGCTCTTTGTGCTGTTGTTTCACAGCCCTAATTTGTGTTTTACCCCTTTAGCTCTTTACCTGCTGGCAGGGATGGGTTTTGTTCTGCTGGTGATGGAGATTGAGCTCCTTCTCCTGTCTCCTTCCCCTCCCTGCTCCAGGATAAAGCAGCAATAA
>NW_026627405.1:5663-6712 GCF_030028575.1 Malurus melanocephalus
TGGGCTCAGTGTCCCATCCCAGGGGTGTCTCGTGGTCCCTGTGACTCCCGAGGAGTTTCTGACGGCTCTCAGAGCCCAAAGCCACCTCCCTGGTGATGCCCCTCACTCCAAACTCCAGCCACGTTCTCCAGGAGGAGGAATTTGTTCTCTCCAGAGGGAGGAATTTGGTCCCTCCAGGAGGAGGAATTTGCTCTCTCCAGAAGGAGGAATTTGCTCTCTCCAGAAGGAGGAATTTGCTCTCTCCAGGAGGAGGAATTTGCTCTCTCCAGAAGGAGGAATTTGATCTCTCCAGGAGGAGGAATTTGCTCTCTCCAGGAGGAGGAATTTGATCTCTCCAGAAGGAAGAATTTGGTCTCTTCAGAAGGAGGAATTTCCCATTACATTGATGGCGCCCCTCGGGCCCAGCAGTCACTCCCTGGCTGCTGCAGCCCCAGGATTTGTGCACAAGCAACCTCCCCCTTCCCTTCCCTTCCCTTCCCTTCCCTTCCCTTCCCTTCCCTTCCCTTCCCTTCCCTTCCCTTCCCTCCCCCATAATTCACTCCCCAGCTGTCCCAGCAGACTCTCTGCCTGACCAGGACAGTTTTATTTGATTTGCTGCTGTCTGGAGCTGTGTGACAGCACCCAGGGTTTGTCACCTGCGGGCAGGTGACACCTCCACCCTGCGGGGCAAAAATTCCTGCTTGGAGCAGCTGCAGCGGGACCGGAGCTGCTGCTGCAGTTTCCTGGGAGCAGCTCTGCGGGAAGSAGAGCTCCAGCCCTGCCGGGAGCTGTCATTAACTCCCAATTAGCCTCGGAATTAATTGGGGAGGCAGCAGCGTCTGCCAAGGCTCCTCGAGTGCCAGGGTGGGAGTTGGGAGCCAGCGAGGGTTTGGCGGGTACAGAASGAGAGCATCGCCCACCTGGGGCTCAGCCCGGCCAGGGCATCTTCCAGCGGGATTTGGGATTGCCAGGGTCAGTCCCGTGGGACAGGAGCGTTTCCAGCCTTTTCCTTCTCCTTCCCATTTCCAGTTTTCCTTGAAAACTTTGTGGTCCTGAGGCAGGAGGAGAGG
>NW_026627406.1:0-1372 GCF_030028575.1 Malurus melanocephalus
GGGATGTCCTTTATTGGGATATCCTTTATCAGGATGCGATGACCAGGAATGCTCTTCACCCTTCCCCTGCCCCTGACCACCCAATCCCAGGCCAGCCCTGCCTGAGCCAGGCTGACCAGAGCCACCTCCAGCTTTCCCTCTGGMGCAGAACTCCACAAAAGTCACATTTTTCCTCTGTTTTCACAATTTATCCAGCAGATCTTTGTCTGTTCCCTAAATTCAGTCTCCAGAGAAAAAAAAATCTCACTCCCAGCGCCTACCCTCCTCCCTGGATGTTTGTGGGCAAAGACAAACTGAAAGGCACCACAATTCCACAAATCCACAATTCCACAATTCCCAGATTTCCCAATTCCACAATTCTGCAATTCCCCAACTCCATAATTCCACAATTCCCCAATTCCACAATTCCCCAATTTCCCAATTCCACAATTCCACAATTCTCCAATTCCACAATTCCACAGTTCTCCAATTCCACAATTTTCTGATTCCACAATCCTCCAGTTCCACAATTCCACAATTCCACAATTCCACAATTCCACAATTCCTGTTTTTCCTCAAATAATCCTGCCTGAGCCCTCCCCTTTGGGTCCCCCTGCACAGGGACATTCCAATATCTGCTCCAGAGCCACAGGAGGGGATTCACCCCGCTCCCGCCAGGACCACACTAATAAAAATAATAAAAATATTTTTTTAAAAAATTAAGTTAATGATAATGATTATAATATTAAATAAAAACTAAAATTAAGATAAATATTCAATATAAAAAATAAAAATAAAATAAACTATAGATTAATAATAATGATTATAATAATAATATATAAAAATAAAAATAAATATAAAAAATAGAAATAAAGATAAATTAAAAATATAGATTAATAATAATGATAGTAATGCTATATAAAATTAAAAATAAATATGAAGAAAAAATAAAAATAAAAATATTAATGAAAATACAAATAATAAAGATAGAAATAAAAATTAAAAATTATAGTAGGAAAAAGAAAAAGATAATTAATAATAATAATTTAAAATGAAAATAGAAAAAATAAAAATTTTAAATATAATAATAATGATAATAATAATGATAATAATAAGGATAATAATAATTCACACTCAAGCAGAGCAAGGTGAACCTCGCTGGTTTCCAAGGTCCGTCCCTGATCTCAGGCAGAGAAATGAGGTTGCAGCAGGAATCCCAGGCCGGGTTTGATGTTACTGAGCTGAGGRATCTGGAGGCTGCAGAACATCTGGGCTGAGCAATGTCCCAATGAGAGCGGGAACAGGGACCCCGAGGAGCGGAACGTGCGGATCCGTCAGTGTCAGTGCTGCCTGGAGAGGCGGCTTGGATTGTTTAATGGATTGGAAAAGCTCC
>NW_026627406.1:3172-4442 GCF_030028575.1 Malurus melanocephalus
GGAAGGGAGCTCAGAGCCCACCCAGCATCCCCCAGCCATGGGAAGGGGCATTTCCCACTGGACCAGGAGGCTCCAAACCCCATCGGCCCCCACAGCAGCTCTGCAGAGGAGAGAGGGCCCTGTGCCAGCAGCGGTGGTGCCAGTCCATTGAGCATGGGGACAGCAGGGACAATCTCTGGATGCCACCAGGCCATGTGGGGACAGTGGGGACAATCCCTGGATGCCACCAGGCTGTGCAGGGACAGCGGGGACAATTCCTGGATGCCACCAGGCCATGTGGGGACAAACCCTGGATGCCACCAGGCCATGTGGGGACAGCGGGGACAATCCCTGGATGCCACTAGGCTGTGTGGGGACAAACCCTGGATGCCACCAGGCTGTGTGGGGACAGCAGGGACAATCCCTGGATGCCACCAGGCTGTGTGGGGACAATGGGGACAATCCCTAGATGCCACCAGGCTGTGTGGGGACAATCTCTGGATGCCACCAGGCTGTGTGGGGACAACGGAGACAAACCCTGGATGCCACCAGGCTGTGTGGGGACTGCAGGGACAATCTCTGGATGCCACCAGGCCATGGGGAGACAGCAGGGACAATCCCTGGATGCCACCAGGCTGTGTGGGGACAATCTCTGGATGCCACCAGGCTGCGTGGGGACAACGGAGACAATCCCTGGATGCCACCAGGCTGTGTGGGGACAGTGGGGACAATCTCTGGATGCCACCAGGCCATGGGGGGACAGCAGGGACAATTCCTGGATGCCACCAGGCCATGGGGGGACAGCAGGGACAATCCCTGGATGCCACCAGGCTGTGTAGGGACAGCGGGGACAATTCCTGGATGCCACAGGCCATGTGGGGACAACGGGGACAATCCCTGGATGCCACCAGGCCATGGGGGGACAGCGGGGACAATTCCTGGATGCCACCACGGTGCCCCCTGAGCTCCAGCTGGGAGCACACCCCACACCCCATCCCAAATACTGAATTCCCACGGGAGCTGCTGCTGTCCCCAAGCCTGTGACCCCCAGCTGTGCCCAGGCCTTGGGGACAGGGCTGTGCCTGAGGACAGGCACATTTGGAGACCCTGGCACATTTGGGGACCCTGGCACTGCCATTTCCCACTGCAGCCCCGGCCAAAGGCACCGTGTGGTTCCTATAAATTCCTACAAATTCCTATAAAATCCTATAAATTCCCGTAGTTTCTATGGCTACCGGGCTGCAAATGGGAGGGAGGGAGGAGAGCTCTGATCAGCCCCAGAGAAAAACTC
>NW_026627407.1:0-1156 GCF_030028575.1 Malurus melanocephalus
TAAACAGGGTAAAATATGGGAATTTCTGGGCAAAATAGGGGTAAAAACTGGAAATTCTGGGCAAAATAGGGGTAAAAGGTGGGACTTCCTGCCCAACACGGCTCTATGGGGGTAAAACCTGGGAATTTCTGCCCAAAGCGGCCCTACAGAGACCAAATCTAGGAATTTTTGCCCAAATGGCCCGACAGGGATAAAACCTGGGAAGTTCTGGCAAAAACGGGGATAAAGCCTGGGAATTTCTGCCCAAAACAGGAGTAAAACCTGGGAATTTCTGCCCCAAAAGACATAAAACCTGGGAATTTCTGCCCAGAGAGGGATCAAACCTGGGAATTTCTACCCAAAATGAACCTACAGGGATAAAACCTGGGAAATTCTGCCCCAAAAGACATAAAACCTGGGAATTTCTGCCCAAAAAGGAATAAAATCTGGGAATTTCTCCTGCAGACAGGGCCGGGAATCCCAACAATCCCAGGATTTAGGGCCAGGGCGGATGGGAAAGATCTCCCCTCCCCCAGCTCCTCCTCATTCCTCTTTTCCACAAAAATCCAGATCCGGGGAGGTGAAAAATCCATTCGAGCTCCGGATTTTCACGAAAAAAACGGAACGAGGAGAAACCGAAACCTCTCCAAAAAAATCCTGGAATTGTTGGGATTCCCAGCGGGGCTCCCAAACCTCAAACCGACCCTCCCGGTTTCAGATTTCCATTGGGGAAAAAAAAGCAAAACAACAAGAAAAAAACCCAAAACGGCTCCTGCAGCGAATTTTTCTCTGCGCGGCGCTGCCGGGACCCTGGGGAAGGGATTTTTTTTTCCTTTTCCCGGTTTTTCCGAGGTTTTGGAGGGGTTTGAAGGATGGGGAGGGACCTCCCGATATTTCCTGGGGTGCTGGAAGGGCTCGGGATGGATTTGGGGACATTTTGGGGCGCTCCGAGCGGGGATTGGGGAGGACGAGCCGCAACTTTCGAACTCGCGGAGCTCCCGGGCCGCGCTCCCCGTCCCATCCCGGGATCAGCTCCCGGTCCCGCCGCCCCCTCCAGCGGAGCCGCATTCCAGAGCCGTGAATAACGGCCCGGCCTCCTCCTTTCCCCGCTTTTCCCTAGTTTTCCCTGTTTTTCCCTAACTTTTCCGGTTTTTTCCTGTTTTTCCCTGTTTTTCCC
>NW_026627407.1:3961-4920 GCF_030028575.1 Malurus melanocephalus
CCATCCTAATTCTGGTCCTAATTCTGGTCCTAATTTGGGTCCTAATTAATTCTGGTCCTAATTTCCATCCTAACTCCAGTCCTAATTCCCATCCTAATTAATTCCCATCCTAATTCCAGTCCTCATTCCCATCCTAATTCCCATCCTAATTAATTCCGGTCCAAATTCCCATCCTAATTCCGGTCCTAAATAATTCCGATCCTAATTCCATTTCTAATTCCAGTCCTAATTAATTCTGGTCCTAATTCCCATCCTAATTAATTCCAGTCCTAATGCCCATGCTAATTCTGGTCTTAATTAATTCCGGTTCTAATTCCAGTCCATATTCTGGTCCTAATTCCCATCCTAATTCATTCCCATCCTAATTCTGGTCCTAATTAATTCCAGTCCTAATTCCCATCCCAATTCTGGTCCAAATTCCCATCCTAATTAATTCCCATTCTAATTCCCATTCTAATTCCCATCCTAATTCTGGTCCTAATTAATTCCGGTCCTAATTCTCATCCTAATTCCGCAGGGGATGGGGAGGAAAACCTGCGGAAAACTCGGGATTTTGTAGGATTTTTGTTGGATCTTTGTGGGATTTTTGTTGGATTTTTGTGGGATTTTTATGGGATTTTAGTAGGATTTTTGTGAGATTTTGTAGGATTTTGTGGGGATTTTGTAGGATTTTTGTTGGATTTTTGTTGGATTTTTGTTGGATATTTGAGGGGATTTTTGTGGGGATTTTAATGGGATTTTTGTAGGATTTTCTTGTGGGATTCATAGAACGGAACATTTAATTTTCTGTGGGGCCGAGGGTGATTTTGGGGCCATCGGGGGGTGATGGCAGCACGGGGACACCCGGACGCTGCAGATAAGGGAAACAATCACGGGCGGCCCTAAATTTATGGGATGAAAACATCGGCGGGATGGGATTGGGGCCGTAAATCCTACAGGAAACCCGGGAATGACAGCGA
>NW_026627408.1:0-1575 GCF_030028575.1 Malurus melanocephalus
ACTACTGAATAAAATCAAATTATTATTGTTTTATTTTGTTATAATATAAACTTCATAGACAAAGTTTAATTTTGTTTATCTTCTCCAATTCTGTATTTTGAAAAAAAAAAAAAGACCAATTTTGAAGTCAGAGTTCTGTACCTAATATTTTGTTCAAGTGACAGAAATTTCAGCATGGAAAACGAGGCAAGTTGTAATTTCCTCCGTACACAATGTTTGATACTTTTAAATAGACACAACTATTGTTGCATTCTTGTGGAAGTCAACTAGAAGAGGTTTAAAAATTAATAAAACACAAAGAAACACCACGCTTTGCAGCTGTGATGAATGAGGACAGTGTTCAGGTATTATTTGTCACACTTGTGTTCATCTGCACACACTGAATGAACACACACCCTGTTAGAAACTGAGCCCATTTTAAAATCCAGCTGGTGAAAGACTTCCTGTGACTCAAGCCTGGATTTTCCTGTACTCATTTCTCAAATCCTTTTCTTGCCACTCTTTTCCTCAATATTTCATGGTTTGTGAAATGGTTTTGCCTGTATCTCTGTGATTTGTCCCTGGCAGAAGATCTACCCCTGGTTATGCCAAGCGTGCATTTTCCTCATCACTGACAGCTTTGCTCACTGCCAGTGGAAATGTCCTTGTCCAAATCCCTTTTCCCACCAGCCTGGTTCTTCCCAGAGCTCCATCAAATCCAGCAGCTGGAAATTGCCCCCTTTACACGACAGATTGCAGATCAGTCTGAGTAGCAGATCGTCTCTGTCAGACAGGAATTTTTCCTACATCACAATGTGGTTTTCCCAGGGAAAAAGCGTTCCTGGGCATTTCTCTGTCTTGCAGACCAGATTTCAGAAACCACAGAATGAACTGGAGGGTGATGTGGGAAGTTCAACTGTAGAAGTGATGTTTTGTTTACCTCTTTGTGTTCTCTGTGGTTTCTGTTACCTTTTGCCAAGGATTTCAATGTTTGTCTCCACATCCCCGCAATTAACTCTATTCATTTAACCCACCACAGCTGCCATTCATTTTTCAATAGCTTTTAAAACTTAAATGTTTTTTAAAGATCGTCATCAGTACAAATATTTTAATAGARGTAGTTTTGCTCCTCCCTCCTCTCTCCCTCTGAAAATGGCAAAGGGAGAGGAACATCTGGAAACATCTGCACAGACCACGTGTGTGAATGAGGGCAGGATCCCTTCTTGCTGTGGTTCAAAACCTCCACACAATCCCTGAAATGTGACAGCTGTGCCCCCAAAAGGCTTGGGATGGGGAGAGGGAAAAGGAAAAGGAAAAGGAAAGGAAAAGGAAAAGGAAAAGGAAAAGGAAAAGGAAAAGGAAAAGGAAAAGGGGAGAGGAAAGGGGCAGGGGAAGGGGAAAGGAAAAAAGGGAAAGGGAAAAGGACAAGAAAAAAGAGGAAAGAAAAAGAGAAAAAGAAAAAAAATTTAAAAAATAAAGAAAAATAAGAACAGGAGCAGGAGAAGGAGGAGGAGGAGAGAAGGAAAAGCAGGAGAAGGAGAAGGAGAAGGAGAAGGAGAAGGAGAAGGAGAAGGAGAAGGAGAAGGAGAAGGAGAA
>NW_026627408.1:3300-4484 GCF_030028575.1 Malurus melanocephalus
GAAAACAAAATCAATTTCTGAAACAAAGATTCATGGATTCTGATGAGTTAATTAAAAAACATTTGTCCCTTACAATAATGAGAGTATGAGACATTTTTCCAGTGTCATCCATATTTGTTTTGCCTCAGCTCTAGAAATATGAGATAATTAAAATGCCTGGGGTGTTTAATTTACTGCTGTGTGCTGGACCAGACCTATGAGTTTAATCAAAGGTCTCTCTCCATCACAAAAGATAAAGAGCTTTAATTGGATACTTGAGGCCTTTTTGTTGGTTTTGTTTTTTAAAGCCCTATTGTGGGATGTGACAATAGAGAATAAATGAGACTCTGCTCGCTGGAAGATCTGAGGAAATGCCACCCAAGTGCTCCTCATGACCCTCACAGGGCTCCCATCGCTTTGTGGATCAATGCAATGACCTTGGACAAAGCCTTCCCCCAGTGAGTCCATTCTCCTGTCCCTGCTGCTGCAATCACAGGGCTGTGACATGCTGAGGCACACAAAAATGTGTTATCCTTGCCCTTATTCTTGGTATCTTACAGCTGAAATGAGCGAGAAGGACAAGAGTGGCAGTGAAACAAAGATGGAAACTCTTCCCAATGGAACTCCACGCTGGAGCTGGAAATGCAGTTCATGTTCAGTCTGGACCTTATTCCATTCAGAAACCCCTGAGCTGTCTCAGAACTGCTGCAAAGTGACAATTGAGGAGCTCTGACAGATGGATGGCTGGAAAATCCAGCGAGGATTATTCCTCACAAAGACACCACCTTTGGCTCTGTGTCCTTGCATCGATTTTTGTAAAGTGGGTGATTATTTGGGGGAGATAAAACAATGTCCCACCTTGTGCTTGTCCCCAACCCTGGGCAGGTGCCATTGGCTGTTTTTGGGAACTGGGACAGCCTGGAGACCACTTGTGCCCTGCAGATCACAGAGAACAACTCAGGCCAGAAGGCAGATCTAGAATTGGGGGTTTCAGTCCCATCAGGATCATCTTCCAAGTTAAACTCAGCTTTGAAATCAGCTCTGGGTGCTCAGGGTCACACCATTCACATTTTGAACCCTTCCAAGGATGGGGATATCATGGTGTCTCTTGTCTCTTGTCCAGGAGGTTGGACACTCGAATTCTGAAAGCCTCTTTTCCTGTTCTCTGCTCAGAGCTCCTCCTGCTGTTCCATCTCTTATGTAGA
>NW_026627409.1:0-2361 GCF_030028575.1 Malurus melanocephalus
CAATTTGCAGCAGGCAGCCAGCTTTCCCATATAAGAGCACCGCACTCATTGGCTCTCCCCTTCACCGAGAAAATCTCCCCAGTCATTTCCTGTGCGAGCCCTCCTTCGCTTTGCAAAAAGCCACACAGTTGAGTAAAGGACGGGAATTTGGGGTCGTTCCTTCCCACGGACAGCTTGGATTCTCTCATGGACGGCCACAAACCGGGAGTGAGCACCGTGCTAAAATGAGCAGGGAGGGGAGGACTCCCACCCATGGATGTGAATCGTTTTGGGTCTGCCTTCATGCTGATTAGCACTTTTTGGTGTCTGCTGGGAGGTTRTTTCCCCTCTGTCACATCAGTCCTTGGGTGGAGCTGGCAGCAGCTTGTGGTAAGTGCTGTGCTCTTGTGACAGCAGGGCTCAAAACGGCTCGGGGAGGTCTCAGCGAGGAAAAACTCAGTGCTTGAGGAGTGGAAGTTTGAGCTGGCACACGAGGAGTGCTCCCTGTGCTGCCCAGGGATGCGCYGAGTGGGTGGATGTATCAGAGGGTSCTTTTTTATAGGGTGGTTTTGCTCTTGCTTTTAACCCCGACGCTCTGTCTGTGCAACACTGACGGTAAATAACTCTCCTGAGCGCTGTGGAGAGATGGGAACTGCAGCTCAGAAATGATTTTGGGGAGAGGAAGACAGAAAAGCACAAGCAAACTGTTGAGGAAATACAAATATCCTTCTAAAGGATTCGGCAAATGTACCAGTAAGTGTTTTGGGGTGGGAAGTAAGGCTGAGATGGGATTAAAGAGTGTGTGCAGAGGAATGTTTGTCATTGGAGCACAGACTAAACTGAATGGCTGAATGGTTTGTCTCAAAATCAGCCCTTGGATTTCTTGCTGTCAGCTGCAAAGAGATGCTTTGTGGCCGTTTTTTTGGGGGGGGGTTTTGGTTTTTTTGGTTTGTTTTTTTTTGCCTAAACCTGCGTTTTTTCACCCCAACCTGAGCCCAAACGCTTATGCTGTGTCCGTTTGCCTTTTTTCTGGTGCAGGCTATGGAGTCTGGCCCTAGTCCCAGCAAGGGGGATTTCTCTTCAGAGGAAACCTGTTAACCATTTGGAGGGAGTGCATGGGAGCGAGGAGCAGTTCCTGACACGAGCTCTGCTGCAGGTTGGTAACGGGGGATGTTGAATTGCTGCCTCTAAACTGAGAGAATCCACAACCACGCTGAATTCAGACAGTGTGCCTTGGGTGTGGTTTGATGTGCCCAGAGAGATGTGAGGAGAGGTCCCCACAGAGTCAAAGAAGAGTTCAGGATGAGTTAGATGAGAGCAGGGGAATGGCTGGGAGCTGTGCTGGGTGCTGATGCTCTCAGAGTACAAATCTGTGCTCTGTGCAGTCTCCCGGGGCTCTGGGTGTCCACAGGGCAGGGGGAGTGTGTTTGATTCTGTGCTCACATGGACAGCCAGCAGCTCCAAGTGTTGGGGAGATCCCACTGGTTTCACTCCAGGCTGAAATGTCAGGGAGAACACAATTTGTGCAGGTGTTTTCTCTGTGTAAACAGCCCAAAGTTTCCGAGCAGGGAGCGTGGGCACACTCATCACTGCTCAAAGCAGGCCCACAGGGAACCTTTATCTGTTTGGCCACTTGGTGCCCAGCCTGTGCTGGTTGCACTGAGACAAGAGCAACGATCCCAGACTCCTAAAGAGCCACTTTCCTTGCCTTTTATGTCAGGAACCTGTGCTGCTGCCAACAGGTGAGGTCATCTCACACAGGGGGTTCAGATGTGCTGCAGACGAGTTGCTTGTGCTTCATGAGCTGCTTTTGAATTTCTCCTCTGCTGGAACCCTATTTAAGACCCTGATCCTTTATTCAAATTCTCCTCCTGTGCAGAGTTTTACCAAATCTCCCTCTCGAGGAACCCATGGGCAACCTGGGAACCTCCCTTGTGTCTCACTGAACACCTTTGGGGTTTGTGAAGAAATTGTGTTAATCCTCCCCATCCCTTGCAGGTTTAGTGCCCCAGCAGGGAACACTTTTGTGGGATCTGCAGGACCATCTCTCCTGGCAATGGATAAATTCACAAATGGGCAGCCAGGCCCAGCTCAGAGGAACAGGTTTGTAGGATTGCTAGAAACAGATGACAGCGTCCAGGAGGACAAACCCACACCGGGTAAAAAGGAAGAAAGGCCGGGACATGGAAAGAAAGGACAGCCACAACCCTTGGAGACACCTTATCAGAAGGAGAGCAGTGACTTCGCCCCTAAAATCAAGGTTAATCTGAACTATCGGCCAGGACTTGTCAGCAAGTGAGTAACTTTTGGGTGTTTGACAGTTTGGGATCCAGAGGGTGCACACCAATCCTGGCTGGTGGCAGCCTGTGGATTTCCCAAAAT
>NW_026627409.1:3634-4844 GCF_030028575.1 Malurus melanocephalus
ACAGTGCTGGGAACCAGAGCTCTGACTCTGCTTCTGCAGCTCTCTCGGGCTTCTCTCTGAGCTCTGGGTGAGTGCCAGGGCTGCTCCATCTGGGAACAGCTCCARCTGATGGAAAGAGCAGCCACTTAAGAGGATTCTGGGAAATAACTGTCTCTGTTTTTCCCTTGACTCAAAAATAAAACACTTCAGGTTTCTATTTATTTATTTATATTTTTTTTTATCCCCAAACAAACTCKTCTCTGTCTCTCTCCTCTCTCCCCCTGTCTCGTGGCTCACTCGTGTCTCTGCTCTCCACAATTTCCTGCGTTTTGCCCGCAGCCAGAAGGACCCGAATCGCTTTGATCGGGAGCGGCTGTTCAGCGCTGTGGTGAGGGGCAGCCCCGAGGCGCTCGATGGATTGCTCGAGTACTTGAGGAGGAACTCCAAATTCCTCACCAATTCCGAATACACAGGTAGATCGAGCCCTCCTGGTGGAATATTTGTGGATTACAGGCAGGGGAGCAGGGGGAACCTGCTTGTGGTTCTTCCCTTTCTCCATCCTTTTTGTTCACCTGAAGGTGCAGAATGCCATTAATTAAACATATCCTAAGCTTTTTTGCTTTAGGACTACTAAAAATACAGATAAAAACCTTTAAAATTATAATTGTGTTTGATCCTAGAGTTAAACCCTAAATCAAGCAGTGCAGCTGGGTGCAGGGCACACCCACAGCCCGTTCAATTCTCTCTCCCTAGATGCAAAGACTGGGAAAACCTGCTTGATGAAAGCCCTGCTGAACTTAAAAAACGGGAAGAATGACACGATCCCAGTCTTGCTGGAAATAGACCAAAAGATGCAGAATCCCAGGCCCCTCGTCAACGTGTCRTGCTCTGACTGCTTCTACAGAGGTGAGGCTTCYGTGGGATGTGCMGGTACMAGGAAAAKGAGGGRAAAAGAAATGGGAAAAGGAGYTTCTGMAGCCCCAGGGTTCTGCTGCACTCACAGCCCACTCACCTYTGAGCTCTGTTCAGCATCTTCAGCCTTGAATTATCCCCKCCTCGTTCTGTAAAACAGAAATGATAGGTTTAATAACCTGAGAAATGAGACCATTTGCTTGGRAAAATGTAAAAAWGCACTTGTAAAAATGAGAAAAAGTGATCTGTCGTTGTCAAAAGAGTTCTGCTCTTGGGGTTGTGCTCTGAACAGCAGCATGGTCTTGTGAATCTCAATCCA
>NW_026627410.1:0-1016 GCF_030028575.1 Malurus melanocephalus
CAAAATGGGGAAATCCCAAAAAGGAACCCCCGGGATTGGGAAAAAGGGACCCCCGGAATGGGGAGATCCTAAAAGGGACCCCTGGAATTGGGGAAATCCCAAAAAGGGACCCCCGAAATGGGGCAATCCCAAAAAGGAACCCCCAGAATTGGGGAGGAGGGACCCCCGGAATGGGGAAATCCCAAAAGGGAATCCCTGAAATTGGGGAGGAGGGACCCCTGGAATTAGGGAGATCCCAAATGGAACCCCCAAAATTGGGGAGACCCCAAATGGGACCCCTGGAATTGGGGAGATCCTTAAAGGGACCCCGGAATTGGGGAAACCCCAAATGTGACTCCCGAAATGGGGAAACCTTAAAAGGGACCCCCGGAATTGGGGAAACCCCAAAAGGGACAGGATCTCTGGGGCTCCCAGTCCATCCCAGTGCCACCAGTTCCTCCCAGTCCATCTCAGTCCCATCCCAGTTCCATCCCAGTTTATCCCAGTGCCCTCCCACTCCGCTCCCAGTCTCTCGCAATCCTCTCCCAATCTTCTCCCAGTTTATCCCAGTCCATCCCAGTTTATCCAAGTCTATCCTGGCTGTATCCTGGGTCCCTTCCAGTCCCTCCCAGTCCCTCCCAGTCTCTCCCAGTCTCTCCCAGTTTATCCCAGTCCATCCTGACTCTATCCTGGGTCCCCCCCAGTTTATCCCAATCCCTTCCAGTGCCCCCCAGACCATCCCAGTCCCTCCCAGTCCATTCCCAATCCACCCCAGTCCATCCCAGTCCCTCCCAGTTTATCCCAGTCTATCCTGGCTGTATCCTGGGTCCATCCCAGTTTATCCCAGTCCATCCCAGTACCTCCCAGTCCCATCCCAGTCCATCCCAGTTTATCCTGGCTCTATCCTGGGTCCCATCCCAGTCCATTCCAGTTTATCCCAGTCCATCCTGCCTCTATCCTGGGTTGCTCCCAGTGCTCCCCAGTTTATCCCAGTCCATCCCACTCTATCCTGGCTCTATCTTGGGTCCCTCCCAGTC
>NW_026627410.1:2683-4575 GCF_030028575.1 Malurus melanocephalus
TAAACTGGGATAAACTGGGATGGACTGGGATGGACTGGGATGGACTGGGAGGGTACTGGTGTGAACTGGTCTGAACTGGTGGACACTGGTATGAACTGGTAGGTTTCTGGTGTTACTGGTGTGAACTGGTGTTACTGGTGTGAACTGGGAGGTTACTGGTGTTACTGGTGGTTACTGGTGTTACTGGTGTGAACTGGTGGTTACTGGTGGTTTCTGGTGTTACTGGTGGTTACTGGTTTTACTGGTGTGTTCTGGTGTTACTGGTGTGAAATCGGAGGTTACTGGTTTTACTGGTGTGAAATCGGAGGTTACTGGTTTTACTGGTGTGAACTGGTTTTACTGGTGTGAACTGGTTTTACTGGTGTTACTGGTGTGAACTGGAAGGTTACTGGTGTGAACTGGGAGGTTCCTGGTGGTTACTGGTGTTACTGGTGTGAACTGGTGTATACTGGTGTGAACTGGTGTGAACTGGTGTATACTGGTGTCCCCCCAGGTGCACCGGGAGCTCAGCAAGTGCCTGCGGCACTGGGAGCACTGGGAGCACTGGGAGGTTCCTGGTGTGAGCTAGGAAGGTTACTGGTGTTACTGGTGTGAACTGGGACGTTACTGGTGTTATTGGTGTGAACTGGGAGGTTACTGGTGTTACTGGTGTTTACTGGTGTATACTGGTGTCCCCGCAGGTGCACCGGGAGCTCAGCAAGTGCCTGCAGCACTGGGAGCACTGGGAGCACTGGTGTGAACTGGGAGGTTCCTGGTGTAAATTGGGAGGTTACTGGTGGTTACTGGTGTGAACTGGGAGGTTACTGGTGTTACTGGTGCATACTGGTGTCCCCGCAGGTGCACCGGGAGCTCAGCAAGTGCCTGCGGCACTGGGAGCACTGGGAGGCACTGGGGGTCACTGGTGTTACTGGTGTAAACTGGGAGATTACTGATGGTTACTGGTGTTACTGGTGTGAACTGGGAGGTAACTGGTTTGTACTGGTGTCTCCCCAGGTGCACCGGGAGCTCAGCAAGTGCCTGCAGTGCTGGGAGCACTGGGGGGCACTGGGAGGTTACTCATGTGAATTGGGAGGTTACTGGTGGTTACTGGTGGTTACTGGTGTGAACTGGGAGGTTCCTGGTGTGAACTGGGAGGTTACTGGTGTGAGCAAGGTTTCTGGTGTTACTCGTGCATACTGGTGTGAACTGGTGTTACTGGTCTTACTGGTGTTACTGGTGTGAATTGGGAGGTTCCTGGTGTGAACTGGTGGTTACTGGTGTGAACTGGTGTTTACTGGTGTATACTGGTGTCCTCTCAGGTGCACTGGCGGCTCAGCAAGTGCCTGCGGCACTGGGAGCACTGGGAGGCACTGGGTGTTACTGGGAGCACTGGGAGGTTACTGGTGTGAACTGGTGCATACTGGTGTTTACTGGTGTATACTGGTGTGAACTGGTGTATACTGGTGTGAACTGGTGCATACTGGTGTATACTGGTGTCCCCGCAGGTGCACCGGGAGCTCAGCAAGTGCCTGCAGCACTGGGAGCACTGGGGGGCACTGGGAGGTTCCTGGGGGTCACTGGGAGGTTACTGGTGTGAACTGGTGTGAACTGGGAGGTTACTGGTGGTTACTGGTGCATACTGGTGTGAACTGGGAGGTAACTGGTGTATACTGGTGTCTCCCCAGGTGCACCGGGAGCTCAGCAAGTGCCTGCAGCACTGGGAGCACTGGGGGGCACTGGGAGGTTACTGGTGTGAACTGGGAGGTTACTGGTGTGAACTGGGAGTTAACTGGTGCATACTGGTGTTTACTGGTTTATACTGGTGTCCCCGCAGGTGCACCGGGAGCTCAGCAAGTGCCTGCGTCACTCCGGCTGCTGCCTCCGGGGCCCCCCCGGGACCTCCCTGGGAGCCC
>NW_026627411.1:0-1195 GCF_030028575.1 Malurus melanocephalus
ACAGTCCTAAATATACCCGGGAGTGGCCCTAAATACCTGGGAACAGCCCCAAAACGGCCCCAAAACGGCCCCAAATACCCGGGAACCCCTAAAACGGCCCTAAAGACCTGGAAACGGCCCTGAAAATAACGGGAATGGCCCCAAAATGGCCCTAAAACGGCCCCAAAATGGCCCTAAATACCTGGGAACGGCCCTAGAAACAATGGGAATGGCCCTAAAAATACAGGAATGGCCCCAAAATGGCCCCAAAACCCCGAAATGGCCTAAAAACAATGGGAATGGGCTGAAAAATCACAGGAATGGCCCTAAAAATAATGGGAATGGCCCCAAAATAATGGGAATGGCCCCAAAATAATGGGAATGGCCCCAAAATCACGGGAATGGCCCTAAAACTTTGGGAACAGCCCTAAAAACACTGGGAAGGGCCCCAAAAACCTCGGGGGGGGGGCTCGGGTTTGGGGATTTGGGGTTTGGGGCTTTTGGGTGGATTTGGAGTTTTGGGGGGGATTTGGGGTTTTTTGGGGATTTCAGGTTTTTGGTGATTTGGGATTTGGAGTTTTTTGGGGTTTGAGGGTTTTGGCATTTAGAGGTTTGGGGTTTTGGGGATTTTGGGTTTTGGGTTTTGGGTTTTGGGGAGGGTTTGGTGTTTTTTAGGGGGGATTTGGGATTTTTGGGGATTTGGGATTTTTGGGGATTTGGGGTTTGGGATTTGGGATTTTTTTTGGGATTTGGGGGCGGGTCCATGGGAATTGCCACCCGGTCAGGATCAGCTGCTGTTCTGCGACGACTGCGACCGCGGGTACCACATGTACTGCCTGAGCCCCCCCATGGCCGAGCCCCCCGAGGGTGAGTCTGCAACCTTCCGGAACCTTCTGGGGCATTCTGGGACCTTCCGGGGCCTTCTGGGACCTTCTGGGGCTGGGATTGCTGAGCCCGGGGGATTCCACCCCAAAACTGCCCCAAAAACTGCCCCAAATCCTGGGGATTTCACCCCAAAAACTGCCCCAAATCCTGGGGATTTCACCCCAAAAACCGCCCAAAAAACTGCCCCAAAACTGTCCCAAAAACCACCCTGAAACCACCCCAAAAGTGCCCCAAATCTGGGGATTCCACCTCAAAACTTCCCTGGGGATTCCACCCCAAAAACGGCCCCAAAAGCCGCCCAAAAAACCTCCCCAAAACCCACCCCAAATCC
>NW_026627411.1:3614-4865 GCF_030028575.1 Malurus melanocephalus
CCCAAAATGACCCAAAAATTGCTCCTCAAATTATTAAAATAACCCAAAAGTGACTGAAATAGTTGAAAATTATTCAAATAACCAAAAAAATCATCAAAATAGCCCCAAAAACATTAAAATACCCCCCAAATCGCCCTTAAATAACCCAAAAAAAGCCAAAATTGCCCTAAAATGACCAAAAAACCCCAAAATGATGAAAAGATCCCCCCTGAAATTATTCCAAAAAAATCCAAAATATCCCAAAATGGAACCAAAAACCGCCCCAAAAAATCACAGAAATGACGCAAAAATGACCAAAATACCCCCAAAATTGACCCAAAATTGACCAAAAAACGCCCCCAAATTTCTCCAAATGGATCCAAAATCCCCGAAATTTCCCCCAAAAACGTCAAAACCGCGGTGGTTTCTGCCCCTCCCCCACCCCGAGCGCGATTTTGGGGGAAATCCACGGCGTTTTGGTTCCAAATTTTTCATTTTTTTCCCCCATTTTCGGGGCTGGGGACCCGGAAATGTCCCAAAATCGGGGGAATTGAGCCCAAATCCCCCTCGGAAGCTTCACGGTTGTGTCTTATCCGGGCAAGAGCGAAACGACACCAAAACGGCTCCTTTTTCATAATAAAAACGGTGAAAAACGCAGAGTTTGGGGTTTTTTTGGGGAAAAAATGGGAGGTTTTGGGAAAAAAAATGGGAGATTTTAGGAAAAAATGGGAGATTTTGGGGGAAAAATGGGAGATTTTAGGAAAAAAAAGGGAGGATTTGGGAAAAAGAGAGGATTTGGGAAAAATGGGGAGGGAAAATTGGAGGATTTGGGGGAAAAAGGGGAGGATTTGGAAAAAAAGGGATTTGGGAAAAAATGGGAGATTTTGGGGGGGAAATTGGAGATTTTTGGGGAAAAATGGGAGATTTTGAGGGAAAATGGGAGGATTTGGGGAAAAAATGGGAAGATTTGGGGAAAAAATGGGAGAATTTTGGAAAAAATAGGAAGTTTTGGGGGAAAATGAGAGATTTTCAGAAAAATCAGGATTTGGGGAAAAAATTGGGAGATTCTGGAAAAAAAATGAGAGGATTTGGGGGGAAAATGGGAGATTTTGGGGAAAAACAGGGTTTGGAGAAAAAAAATGAGAGGATTGGGGAAAGAGGGGGGTTTGCATCAAACCCTGAGGATTTGGGGTTCAAAATGGGGCATTTTCAGGAAAAAAAGTGAGAATTTTGGGGACAAATTGGGACTTTTTTGGGGGAAAATGGGTGATT
>NW_026627412.1:0-1587 GCF_030028575.1 Malurus melanocephalus
TTTGAGCAAAAGCCCCCTTTCTCCCGCCTTGGGGTTTAGTCGATAATCGTGAGACAGTCCCGGGTCTTCCATACGGTCTCTTACACCACCCCATGTCTCACGATTGTCGTCAAGATCACTCAGCACGATTTGTGGCGATGAGGTGAGGTCTTCATGACTCGTCAAAGCTGGCAGCATAACCCGGAAAAGACAGAGACAGGAAAGGGAGAGAAAGAAAAGAAGGGAAAGAAGAGGGAAGAAATAATACAATTTATTGAGCAACATTAAAATTCTGATTAAGCTTTGGTGAAGCAACAATTGCTAGCAGTAATCATTTCAATCAAAAACAACACATGAAATGTTTGGTCCAAATCCTAATAAAGCAACAATCGTTTTACAACAAACAAAAAAAAAAAAAGGTTAAATGATTGAATTGTAGAATAATGGCACATTATGCATATTCATTATAGAAATCAATCGCGTGAATCGTCTCATCATTCTCCAATTTATGATGTATAGAATTGCTGACAAAACAAAGCTAATTAGAACTAAAATCAGAAGGACAACGGTGGTATGACAAAATTTGTTCAGGCAGCTGGTGACCAGCCAAAAAGGGTGTCCCACCAATTATGTTCGACACCTTTTCTTACTCTTTCTAGAACATGATGTATTTCTTTTACATTGTGATGAACAGTTATCAGTGTTTTCTGGCCAGTATTTTTTTATTTTTTCTAAAATTTTGATTAAGTCCTGATGAAGCAACAATTGCTTCACCAGAGTAAGATTCATTCCAATGGGGGTAGGCGTAATTTGGTTTATCAGCGAATAGTCGGATTGCAGGAGGTGATAAGAAACAACTGGGGCTGAGTAAGAAAAATCGCATCCTTTTATTTTAGTGAAATTACAAACACAAAAATTTGAATGATTTTTGGTATCTACCACTAAGCTTTCTACGATTATCTTGTCACAGGCAGTCCTAATACATACGCAACCATTGCCTATATATACCAGCACTGTTTTAGGATTCTCTTTAGGATGAATTTCAAAGTGACAGATATTTTGGTCAGTATCTAAACAAATATCTTGAGCTTCAAGTGTGTTACTTTCACAGATAAACACTTGTTGTTTATCTGTGGACAATACAAGCTTCTAAATTAACTGTTTGCCATTTCTTATCAATTTGACGGGCCCATTGCTTATGTTCAAAAGGATAAAGGACAGTTTTACCATCATTTAGTCCCAAAGCAATAATAGGGAATATTGAATAGACTGAAGCATTGCGTATTGTCAGCATGAAGGCTTTAGCTACATTTGTAATGGGGTTATGGGTGAAGTTTCAAATTCAGTCAACTTGACTGCATCCATGATTGGGCTTGAATGCAACTAAGAGCCAAAGAGATGTTATTTTGTGTAGCATTAAGTGCACGTGGTCTTTTGTGTTTACCTTTTCCCAATCCGGCAGTATGTTCGATAGCAACCACTGGTGGGTGCCTAAGGCACATAGGGAAGCCAATTTATTCATTAATACTTCTGAATCAATGCTATTCAAGATTCCCAATCTTGTTYTCACACCACTGGTTATGTCTCTTTGTGTACTTTTCTTAAAAG
>NW_026627412.1:2516-4661 GCF_030028575.1 Malurus melanocephalus
GAATAGGGCTCAGGGCTTGGTGAGCAGTTGCTTCAAAAATCAATAATTGCAGTGCTTTCACTTCTTGTGAATGTTTTTGGACTTTTTCTGAGGGAGATTGCGAATTAAGGCTTTCTAAGTGGGAGATGATGTCCCATTGGACATCTCCCACCCCTTCTACTTCCCCTCCTCCCACAAGGAGATCATGAGCCAGAGTGGGGGAGTGTTGGTAAATTTGGGGGAGTTTGGTGAGAAAGTAGTTTGTGTCCACTGGCTGTAAAGGAATCAGTGTTATTAGTTCCGCTAGGTTTGGGACTGCTGCTTGTAGAACCGGTTTGATAGCTTGTTTGGCCGCCAGGGCAAGGGGGTATTGTTTTAGGGAAGGTGCGGTTTGGAGCAACCTGATGTYAAGGCGAGGTGTGCCAAAAGACCAGAGACCCCTCTGAGTCTTCGCACTGTTTAAGGGGTCTATGCAGCCTTTCTATAGGCGCTGCAACTCCAGTTTTTTTTCTGAAGGAGAATTACCGTAGGTTTTAGCGACTCTGGGAGGTCTCGAAATAATGGGGTACAGGAATTGGATTTGGTCTCCTCCAGTGAGTGACACTCGGAAAAGGTAGGAGGACAGCAGTTTTCCCCACAGTTTTTTACTAGTATTAAYTCTTTCTGGGGGCTRATTGTTTCCTTTTCATCTGTATATTGTGGTAAGTCCACAATCTTTGAGTTCTTAAGATGTTCCTCTCTCAAAGCAGCTTGTAACAAGTGAACATTATTCTTTTCGTCATCCAATTGTCTCTGCAAAGTTCGAACATGATTTCTTTCTTCATTTAACTGTTTCTGCAAAATTTCTACCAGATTTTGGAGAGACTCTATTATTGCTTTCTCTCCGCTAAACCGCTTCGAGCAGTGATCTATAGCTTTAAGGTTGGAAGTCATGTTTACTGAAGCAATTAAACAWCAACTTTAGGGAGGAAAATTCTTAAGATGTTAACCCTATAATAGACAGAATAGAGATATGTATCCGTTCAGTTCCCTAAAGTCGGTAAAAAGATCTTACGCCCAGCAAACAGAAAACTGTTCGCTTCGCAAAACACAGCACCCAAGAGATTTAAGGGTGAGGTTTTTACACGAGTCAAAAAAAACCAACCTGAAATCGTCAAACAAAAAGCCAAAAACCAGGGTCAATAACCAAGTCAAAAATTACCGAGTAGTCAAAACAAGAATTACAAATTTACCAGTCAAAAAACTCAACAGCAATAATATCCTGAGGCAATAACAAATTCAACAACAACAATATCAGAAATCCAAAAATTCAACAACAAAATCTCGAGTCAATAATAACTTCAACGACAGCAAACTCAGAAATCAAAAAATTCAACAACATCTCCAGTCAATAATAACTTCAACAACAGCAAAAATCATAAGTCAAAAAATTCAAAATAACAAGCCACAAATCCTATAGCCAAGGTCAAGATCGTTAGCCAAGTCAAAAATTCCCAAGGAGTCAAAAAAGTTACAAATTCAACTTATTATGTGATGTGTGTGGTGGAAATCTTGTGAAAACAAAAGGTTATACTTGAGCTTTTTGCACACAGAGATTCTTTTGCGAAAATTCTGAAGAGAGAGAGATAACTCTCAGTAGAATATAGGGTGTTTTTACCTGGATTTTTATGCAGTCAGTGGGCCCTTGTACAGACTACAAAAAATCCTGCAAAAACCCCCTTTTTGTCAGAATTGCTGAGTCCATGACGCCAATTAATGTCACGATCTGCTAGAGTTGAAGCGGGGGTCGTGATAGGTTCTTTTTGGAATCTCAGAGTGCAAAAGAAAACGAGAAGGTAAATGTATAAGCTTCATATAATCAGGGACAATTTATTTGGGTATTTGCGATAGAAGAGGGTGAGAGAGAGAGAGAGAAAGAGAGAGAAAGAGAGAGAAAGAGAGAGAAAGGGAGAGAAAGAGAGAGAAAGAGAGAGAAAGAGAGGGTGGGTCGTATAGCTACCAGCTGACGAGGTCTTCCAAGGTCCCACGATGGTCGTCAGTCAGTTGGTAGGGAGATCTCGGGGTGGTCTTATCGGAGGAGACTTTTTATAGTCTTTTTCAAAGCGAGTGGCTGCAGGCCAGGAGGGGGTTGCGAAGCATGGGAAGCCGGCCAGGCAGTGGGGAAAG
>NW_026627413.1:0-1625 GCF_030028575.1 Malurus melanocephalus
GGCCACAAACACAGGCACTGATGAAATTCTGGAGGTGAAGAAGCTCCACGTGATGGGAAATGAATGGACCCAGCCTAGCAAAGCCCTGGGCTCTGCAGGGATGGAATTGCATTGGGATCCTTGGGTGGGCATTCTGCAGGGATGGAATTGCACTGGGATCTTTGCCTTTGGTAGGAATTCTGCAGGGCTGAAATCCCTTTGGGATCCTTGCCTTGGGTAGGCATTCTGCAGGGATGGAATTGCACTGGGATAATTGCCTTTGGGTAGAAATTCTGCAGGAATGAAATCCCTTTGGGATCTTTTGATAGCATTGTGCAGGAATGAAATCCCTCTGGGATTTTTGCCTTGGGTAGGCATTCTGCAGGGATGGAATTGCACTGGGATCCTTGCCTTTGGTAGGAATTCTGCAGGGAATGAAATTGCACTGCGATCTTTGCCTTTGGTGGGAATTCTGCAGGGATTAAATCCCTTTGGGATCCTTGCCTTGGGTAGGAATTCTGCAGGGATGAAATCCCTTTGGGATCCTTGCCTTTGGTGGCATTCTGCACAGATGAAATCCCACTGGGATCCTTGCCTTGGGTAGGCCTGGATTAAAGTTATTTATTCTCATTCTCCTAAATTAGTCTGGCCTCTGTTTCAGATCAGCCTGGTTGATCAGCATCAATGGGGACACCCCCAGGGCAGCTGTGCCAGTGCCTGACCACCCTTTTGGGAAGAATTCTTCCCTAAATCCATCCTAAACCTGCTCTGGCACAGCTTGAGGCGGTTTTGTCTGATCCTGAAGGGGAAATGAGAGCAGAATTGAGCTCGTGGTGCTCTGAGCTGCTCTGGGCACGCGATGGATTCATGGCCAAGGCTGGGGTTGGGTTTGGAGCAGGGGAGGAGCAAGCATTCCGCAGGGATGGAATTGCACTGGGATCTTTGCCTTTGGTAGGAATTCTGCAGGAATGAAATCCCTTTGGGATTTTTGCCTTTGGTAAGAATTCTGCAGGAATGAAATCCCATTGGGATCCTTGCCTTTAGTAGGCATTCCGCAGGGATGGAATTGCATTGGGATAATTGCCTTTGGTAGGAATTCTGCAGGGCTGAAATCCCATTGGGATCCTTGCCTTTGGGAGGAATTCTACAGGGATGGAATCCCCCTGGGATCTTTTCCTTGGGTAGGCATTCTGCAGGGATGAAATTGCACTGGGATCCTTACTTTGGTAGGAATTCTGCAGGGATGGAATTGCATTGGGACAATTGCCTTTGGAAGGCATTCTGCATAGATGAAATCCCATTGGGATCCTTGCCTTGGGTGGGCATTCTGCAGGAATGAAATCCCACTGGGATCCTTGCCTTTGGTAGGAATTCTGCAGGGATGAAATCCCTTTGGGATTTTTGCCTTTGGTAGGCATTCTGCAGGGATGAAATCCCACTGGGATCCTTGCCTTGGGTAGGAATTCTGCAGGGATGGAATTGCACTGGGATCCTTGCCTTTGGGAGGAATTCTGCAGGAATGAAATCCCTCTGGGATCCTTGCCTTTGGTAGGAATTCTGCAGGGATGAAATCCCTTTGGGATCCTTACTTTGGTAGGAATTGTGCAGGGATGAAATTGCACTGGGATCTTTGCCTTTGGTAGGAA
>NW_026627413.1:2730-4449 GCF_030028575.1 Malurus melanocephalus
TAGCCCACAAGTGCCTCCCATGCCCCCCGGGGAATCTCTCCCCTCTCCCGCTCCTCCCCACTGACAACTCCCACTCAGCCGTGCGCTGCCAATGGGAACAGCTGCCACAGCTCCCGRCTGAAAATGGGCCTGGTGCAAATGGAATTCAGTGTAGCAGCACGGGAGAGAGCCACGGGGCTGCTGCGCTGCTTCCCCGCCCGTGGGGTCCTCGGGATTGTTGTGCTGCGGGGGGATGAGGGACCTGGGATAGCCTGGGACAGCCTGGGACATCCTGGGACATCCTGGGACATCCTGGGACAGCCTGGGACATCCTGGGACATCCTGGGACATCCTGGGACAGCCTGGGATAGCCTGGGACATCCTGGGACAGCCTGGGACAGCCTGGGACATCCTGGGACAGCCTGGGATAGCCTGGGACATCCTGGGACAGCCTGGGATAGCCTGGGACATCCTGTGACATTCTGTGTCATCCTGGGACAGCCTGGGATAGCCTGGGACAGCCTGGGACATCCTGGGACATCCTGGGACATCCTGGGACAGCCTGGGACAGCCTGGGACATCCTGGGATAGCCTGGGACAGCCTGGGACAGCCTGGGACAGCCTGGGACAGCCTGGGACATCCTGGGACATCCTGGGATAGCCTGGGACAGCCTGGGACAGCCTGGGACATCCTGGGACATCCTGGGATATCCTGGGATAGCCTGGGACATCCTGGGACAGCCTGGGATAGCCCGGGACAGCCTGGGACAGCCTGGGACATCATGTGACATCCCGTGTCATCCTGAGACATCCCGTTTCATCCTGTGACATCCTGTGACATCATGTGACATCCCGTGTCATCCTGGGACAGCCTGTGATATCCCATGACATCCTGTGTCACCCTGTGACATCTTGTGACATCCTGTGCCATCCCGTGTCATCCTGGGACATTCTGTTCCACGAGGAACCCGTGTCATTCTGTGTCCTGTGGGGTTGTGGGGAGGCCCAGGGAGAGAGACTGGTGGGAAATGGAGAAATGAGAGATGGAGAGATGGAGATATGGGAAATCAGAGAAATGGAGAAACGGGGAAACGGAGAAATGGAGAAATAATGGAGAAATAATGAAGAAATAATGGAGAAATGGAGAGATGGAGAAATGGAGAAATGGGGAAAAGGAGAAATGGAGAAATAATGGGGAAACAGAGAGATGGAGAAATGGAGAAATGGAGAAATGGAGAAATGGGAAAACAGAAATGGAGAAATGGAGAGACGGAGAAACGGAGAAATGGGAAAACAGAGAAATGGAGAAATGCAGAAATGCAGAAATGGAGAAATGCAGAAATGGAGAAATGGAGAAATGGAGAGACGGAGAAATGAAGAAACGGAGAGATGGAGAAATGGAGAAATAATGGAGAAATGGAGAGATGGAGAAATGGAGAGATGGAGAAATGGAGAGATGGAGAAATGGAGACATACAGAAATGGAGAAATTCAGAGATGGAGAAATTCAGAAATGGAGAAATTCAGAAATGGAGAAATGGAGCTGGAGCACGAGCTGATGGCACAGAAACCCTCCAGCCACCTGAGCAGCCCTGCCTAGTGAGACTGGGTGGAGTTTAAAGGGCTTTTTTTGGTTCTGCTCAGGGCAAACCGAGGCATCTTCTGGAACGAGGCTGATTTCAACCAAAAGCCTTCCCTTAAAAAGAATCTTCCTCTCGGATCTCCAGGACAAGGGGAATAA
>NW_026627414.1:0-1465 GCF_030028575.1 Malurus melanocephalus
CTCGGCCGCCGCCGCCCCGATGGCCCTGAGCTCCTCGTACACCTGCACAGGTGACACCGGGGCAGGTGGGGTCACTTTGGGGTCAGTTTGGGGTCACTGGGGTCAGTTTGGGGTCACTGGGGTCACCTGGGGTCAGCTGGGGTCACCCTGAGGTCATCCTGGGGTCACCTGGGGGGATTTGGGGTGGGTGAAGGGTGTGGGGGATGGGATTGGGGGGACCCGGGTGTCCCCAGGTGTATCTCAGGTGTCCCCAGGTTTGCCCAAGTGTGTACCAGGTGTGTCCCAGGTGTATTTCGGTGCCCCCCGATGTGTCCAGGTGTTTCCCAGGTGTCCCCAGGTCTTCCCAGGTGTATCCCAGGTACATCCAGGTGTATTTTAGTGCCTCCTAGGTGTCCCCAGGTACCCCCAAATATATCCCAGGTGTATTTCAATGACCTCCAGGTGTGTCCCCAAGTGTATTTCAGTGTCCCCAGGTGTGTCCCAGGTGTATTTCGGTGTCCCCAGGTGTCCCCAGGTCTTCCCAGGTGTGTCCCAGGTGCCCCCAGGTGTGTACAGGTATATTTCAATGACCCTCAGGAGTGTCCCAGGTGTCCCCAGCTGTATTTCAGTGTCCCCAGGTGTGTCTTCAGGTACCCCCAGGTGTGTACAGGTATATGTCAATGACCCCCAGGTGCTCCCAGGTGCCCCCAGGTATATTTCGGTGTCCCCAGGTGTGTCCCAGGTGTCCTCAGGTGTATCCCAGGACCCGCCAGGTGTGCCCAGGTGTATCTCAGGTGTATCCCAGGTGTCCCCAGCTGTCCCCAGGTGTCCCCAGGTGTGTCCCCAGGTGTGTTTCGGTGTCCCCAGGTGTGTCCCAGGTGTATTTCAATGTCCCCAGGTGTATTTCACCATCCCCAGGTGTGTCTCCAGGTGTATTTCAGTGTCCCCAGGTGTATTTCAGTGTCCCCCAGGTGTCCCCAGGTGTGTCCCAGGTACCTTCTCCAGCTGCTCGGCTGCAGCGTCGTCCCCGCTCTCCAGGAGCCCCTGCAGGCGCCGCTCCTCGTCCAGGAGCCGCAGACGCTTCGTGTCAGCGCGGAGCACGGCCTGGACAGCGGGGGTGTCATCGGCTGTCACCTCTGGGGACAGGTAAAGGGACAGGTGAGTCATTGATAACCCCCAGGTAACCCTGAGCACGGCCTGGACAGCGGGGGTGTCATCGGCTGTCACCTCTGGGGACAGGTAAAGGGACAGGTGTGTCATTGATAACCCCCAAATGGGTCATTGATAACCCTGAGCACGGCCTGGACGGCGGGGGTGTCATCGGCTGTCACCTCTGGGACAGGTAAACACACAGGTGTGTCACAGGTGTGTCATTGATAACGGCCTGGACAGCGGGGGTGTCATCGGCTGTCACCTCTGGGGACAGGTAAGGGACAGGTAAAGGGACAGGTGTGTCACAGGTGTGTCACAGGTGAGTCACAGGTGT
>NW_026627414.1:3090-4439 GCF_030028575.1 Malurus melanocephalus
CCCAAAATTGACACCAAAAACCCCACGAATTGACACCAAAAACCACAAAATTGACCAAAAAAACCCAAAATTAACCCCAAAAGTGACCCCAAAAACCCCCAAAGTGATCCCCAAAACCCCAAAAGTGACCCCAAAATTGACACCAAAAACCACAGAAACCAAAAACGCACGAATTGACACCAAAAACCCCAAAATTGATCCCAAAACTCCCCCAATCCTCGGCCACGATGGATTAACCCCAAACCCTGCACTCCAGAAATCCCAAAACCCCAGGATTTAACCCCAAAACCCCATAAATAACCCCAAAACCCCATAAATTTCCCCAAAATCCCATAAAAAACCCCAAAATCCCATAAAAAACCCCCAAAATTCCGCACCCGTTGGGCCCCACGAAGCCCGGCCACAATGGATTAACCCCAAACCCTGCACTCCAGAAATCCCAAAACCCTGGGATTTAACCCCAAAACCCCTTAAAAAAACCTCAAAACCCCAAAAATTCCCAAAAATCCCATAAAAACCCCAAAATCCCATAAAAATCCCAAAATCCCTCACCCATTGGGCCCCACGAGGCCGTAGCGCCGCCCGGCCACGATGTAAAGGTCGGCGTTGACGTAGAGCTCCTTCCCGTGGGCTGAAATGCTGAACTTTTCCAGCTGAAAATGGGGAAAAAAACGGGAAAAATGGGAAAAAATGGGAAAAATGGGAAAAAAAAGGGGAAAAAAGGGGTTTTGGGGACATCTGGAACCATAAAACCCCCATTTTGATGGAATGGTACGGTCCGGACCCCCCCGTTTTTCCTCTATAATGGTATGGTCCAGACCCTCTTGGTTTTTAGGGTTTTTCGGGGGGATTTTGGGGATTTTTGGGGTTTCCAAAGCAGATTTTGGGGATTTTTGGGGTTCTAATGCAGATTTTGGTGTTCTCAGGTGGATTTTTGGGTTCCCAAAGCAGATTTTGGGGTCCCCCAGGTGGATTTTGGGTTTTTTTTGGGTTCCCTAATGCAGATTTGGAGTTCCCCAGGTAGATTTTGGGATCCCCAGGTGGATTTTGGGGATCCCCAGGTGGATTTTGGGGTTTTTTTGAGTTCCCAAAGCAGATTTTGGGAACCCCAGGTGGATTTTGGGATCCCCAGGTACATTTTGGGCTTCCCCAGGTACATTTTGGGATCCCCAGGTACATTTTGGGGTTCCCCAGATGAATTTTGGGCTCACCTTGATGTCGGAGGCGTTCTCCAGCATGGCCTGGCGCGAGGACAGCTCTGCCTGGGACACGGCGAAGTCGCTGTCCCCCGACGCGGCCGCCGCCTTCAGCGACGCCACCTGCCGCTCGTACTCCGCCTGGGGGCGGGG
>NW_026627415.1:0-1101 GCF_030028575.1 Malurus melanocephalus
AAGGAGAAGGAGAAGGAGAAGGAGAAGGAGAAGGAGAAGGAGAAGGAGAAGGAGAAGGAGAAGGAGAAGGAGAAGGAGAAGGATGTCACAAAAAAGAAGTGTAAATATAAACAGGAAGACAAAGAGAAAGAAGTGGATGGAGAAATGGAAAATGATAAGGCAGAGGAAAAGGACAAGCAGAAGGGGAATGGAATGTTCAGAAGAATAAGATGGAGGAAAAAAAAGGAGAAAGAAGAAAGAAAGAAGGATGAAGACAGGCAAGAATGAGCACAAGGAGATTAAGAGGAGGAAACACAAAGAAGGAGAAAGGGGAAGGAGAAAGGATAAGGAGGGCAAAATGAAAAAGAAGGAGAAGGAGCAATATAAGTAGGAAAAAAACAAGAAAAAGAAGTACAAAGAGAAATGGAGGTAATGGTGAAGGGAAATGCAAAGGGGAAGGAGAAGGACAAGGATCAAGACACGGACAAAGACATGGAGCTGATGGCAAGGCAATGTTATGTACAAGGCACAGGGAAGGGGAGGTCTCCTTCTGCTTCTCCTTCTCCTGCTTCTCCTACTCCTTCTCTTTCCTCTTCTTACTCCCCTTCTAACCTGATACTTTCTCATCATTCTCTGGCTTCTACTCCCATTTCCTATTTGATATAACTGTATTCTCCACTTTAACCACCACTGTTCTCTTCCCTCTTCTATTTTACCTCCTCCTTGACCTTCCATTTGCCTTTTCCCCCGGGCCTCCCAGGAGCAGGATTTCCCCTCACATTCTTGGAACTCGCCAATCCCCAAGATAATTCTGACTTGGGAAAAGGAGGCAAAGAGACAAGATTTGGGTGCAGAAAAGCTTTATTATAAGTAGAGGGGGAGGGAAAAGTGAGAAAGAGATGGGGACAAGGAGCCTTCCAGGAAGAGTGTCAGGAGCTGACAGAAACCGGGGCAATTTTTGCAGCGCCCAGCTTCTCCATGCTGAGCTGTGGCCACCGTGGGTGTTTGGGGTGGGCTGTTGGTGGCGGCTCTAGCAGGGCCCGCAGGTGTCCCAGAGCTTCTTGCTGTAGCGGGGCACGACGCAAGGGCTGCAGGCAGGAGCAGCGTAGGCTCTGCCAAAGG
>NW_026627415.1:3483-4518 GCF_030028575.1 Malurus melanocephalus
TTATATTGCTCCTTCTCCTTCTTTTTCATTTTGCCCTCCTTATCCTTTCTCCTTCCCCTTTCTCCTTCTTTGTGTTTGCTCCTCTTAATCTCCTTGTGCTCATTCTTGCCTATGTCTTCATCCTTCTTTCTTTTTCTTTTTCTCTCCATCTCCTTCTTCACCTTCCCTTCCCCTTCCCCTTCTCTTTCTCCTTTGCCTTATCCTTTTCCATTTCTCCATCTACTTCTCTTTCTTTGTCTTCCTATTTATATTTCCACTTTGTCATGCTTTATAATTCTGGCCAAAAGCCAAACACCCACAACACCTGCTCACTCGCTCTCTCCCACCACCACTGGCAGAGAAGAGCGAAGAAAAAAATAATTAATGAAAGGGCTCATGAATTGAGGTAAGGAGCAGGTTGGAAACGCTTGACGGACAAAACGGGCTCTACCTAAGTTATGAAATGAAATTATTACTAAAAAAATCAGAGGAGGAGAATGAGAAATAAAATAAAACCCTCAAAGCCACCGATCTTCTCCCCCCTCTCTCCCCCCTTCCCATCGACAGTACAAAGCAACAGGGGGTGAACAGGGTGTGGGGTTGATCAGTTCAGGGTGTGGGGTTGATCAGTTCATCACTGGATCACCTGTGGATTCTGAGGGGGAGAAGTCCTTCCCTTGCGTTGCTGTGGGGTCCCTCCCACGGGAGACAGTTCTCGATGAACCTCTCCAGTGTGGTTCCACTCTCACGAGCAGCATCCACACACATCTGCTGCAGCATGAGTCCTCCCCACGGGCAGATAGTTGTCCCAAAACTGCTGCACCGTGGGGTCCCTCATTCCCTGGGTGCAGTGCCAAGGCCAGGCTGTTTTATTTCGGGAGCAAAGCCTCTCTCTCCGTGGGTCTCCTGCTGGACACAGCCCCTTCTCGGCATCCGCCCGCTCCRGCGTGGRGACCTCCCTCCTCCACGGGCTGTGGGTGGATCTCTGCACCCTCTGTGGACCCCATGGGCTGCAGGGGGACAGCCTGCTCCACCATGGTCACCATGGGCTGCAGG
>NW_026627416.1:0-1464 GCF_030028575.1 Malurus melanocephalus
TGGCCTCCAATTATCTGCTCTAACGAGTCCCTTGAGAGGCTTTGTTCTGACACTCACTGGGGCTCATTAATTCTTTGAGATACTCAGAGTTTTTAAGGTGGTTTGGATTTTTCTTTTTGATACTGACTCTCTGAGAGGTTTTTGTGCATTCATGGCTTCCAATTCTCTCCTCCAAGGAGTCCATGAGGAGCCTGTGTTGGKGATGGACCTCAGTGGGATTGTCACCAAAACTGCACGAAAACCTGAAACTCTCCAACAACATCTTGTCAGTGTTAGAGAATTCAGGCATTGCTTTATTCTGGCCAGGATGTTGTTCTGGCCAGCACGGGCAATAGAAATCAGTCCATCCTCACCTCCCTGGGTTGTGCAGTCAAAATCATTTCACCATGCATTGTTCTTTACTGCACTTTTCCCATAATTTATAGAGACAAAATCCAAATAAATTAATGTTCATTGCTGTTAAATGACACAGTTTGTAGTGTTCAATCTCCTACTGGTTATTGATCGTTTTGCCTTTGATATGAATAAGGTCCTTATTCTTTCATTCTCTTCTCAATGTTTTCCCAGACCAGCTGTCTCCAATTGTATCAGGGGTGATGTTCATTAATTTTCATTTATCTCCTGTTTATCTTCTGGCTACTCCCAGTCTGTAGATGTTGAGCTCATCAGGCCTTACCCAACCTATGTGAACAGAGTCTTTTGAAGAGAAACTTCAATGCCCCCTCCCCCTGGGGAAAGGTGAATGGATCCCTGAGTAAATTACATTAAAAAAAATTAGAAGTTGTATCATTTCCAAAAATTCATCTGGGTTCTGTAGAGTCACAATGGTCTTGGCTCCATGAGGCCACACAGTGTCACACTTATCCCTTGGTCCACAAAGCCCTGCAGTGTCACAATGCTCTCCTTGGTTCCATGAGGCCCCACAGTGTCACATTTGCCCCTTGGATCCATTGCATCCCTCAGTGCCATCACAGCCCCTTGGTACCATGGTCTGGGTTTTTGGTAGTGGGGGGCCCACAGAGCTTCTGGGAGAAGCTGCTGGAAGCTGCCACCATGTCCAGCAGAGCCAATCCCTGGTGGCTCCAAAGATGGACGTGCCACTGGCCAAAGCTGGGCCCGTCAGAGATGGTGGTAACGCCTCCGGATAACAGATTGAAGGAGAAATCAATATAAAATTGTGGTGCAGTTTTACTTGTGACCAGAGAAGAGCAGGGTGAGAACATGTGAGGAGAACAGCTCTGCACACACCGAGGGCAGTGGAGGAGGGGCAGGAGCTGCTTCAGGCGCCGCAGCCGGGATTGCTCTGCAGCCTCTGGTGGGACCATGGTGGGGCAGCTGTGCCCCTGCAGCCCGTGGAGGAGCACGAGGGATGCACAGATCCATCTGCAGCCATGGAGGAGCACGGGGGATGCACAGATCCATCTGCAGCCCATGGAGGAGCACGGGGGATGCACAGATCCATCT
>NW_026627416.1:2544-4390 GCF_030028575.1 Malurus melanocephalus
GTCCCCTGCAGCCCATGATGACCATGGTGGAGCAGGCTGTCCCCCTGCAGCCCATGGTGACCATGGTGGAGCAGGCTGTCCCCTGCAGTCCATGGTGACCATGGTGGAGCAGGCTGTCCCCTGCAGCCCATGGTGACCATGGTRGAGCAGGCTGTCCCCTGCAGCCCATGGTGACCATGGTGGAGCAGGCTGTCCCCCTGCAGCCCATGGTGACCATGGTGGAGCAGGCTGTCCCCCTGCAGCCCATGGGGTCCACACAGGGTGCAGAGATCCACCCACAGCCCGTGGAGGAGGGAAGTCCCCACGCCAGAGCAGGCGGATGCCGAGAAGGGGCTGTGTCCAGCAGGAGACCCACGGAGAAAGAGGCTTTGCTCCTGAGATGGAACAGCCTGGCCTTGGGACTGCAACCAGGGGATGAGGGACCCCATGGCGCAGACGTTTTGGGATGACTGTCTGCCCGTGGGGGGACTCACGATGCAGCAGATGTGTGTGGACTGCTGCTTGTAAGAGTGGAACCACGCCGGAGAGGTTCACCAAGAACTGTCTCCCATGGGAGGGAGACCAAAGCAACACAAGGGGAGCATTTCTCTCCCTCAGCAGCTGCAGATGATGAACTCAACAACCCCCACACCCTGTTCCGTTCCTGCTTCTTTGCACAGTCAGTGGGAACGGGGGAGGGAGTGGGGAGAAGATTGGTGTCTTTGAGGATTTTATTTTATTTCTCGTTCTCCTTCTCTTCCTTGTTACTATAAATTCATTTTGTAACTTAAGCAAAGCCTGTTTTCTCTGTCAAGGGTTTCCTCCCTGTTCCTTATCTCAACTCATGAACCATTTTGTTAATTTATTTTTTCCTTCACTCTTCTCTGCCCAGTGGTGTTGTGGGGGCCTGGCTTTCAGCCAGCATTCTAAACCAAAACAGGAATGTTTTGGTAGGTATAGGTAACTATAGAACTACTCAAGAATAGTTTACAGAGCTATGAATTGATGAAAAGCATAGCAAAAGTAAAAATCTTTTGGCATCAGTGTCCCCTCAGACAGTGGGTAGCGGGCATGCAAGCGGCAGGGGAGGCTGGTGGGCGGGAGGGTGGTGCTGCTGCCAGGCAGAGGGGCAGGAGAAGGGGGCTGCAGGAAACTGCTGCAGCAGAACGTGCAGTGCAAGAAGAAAGTCCTGCAGCCGGGGTGGAGGAAGAAGAGGAGGAAGAGGAGGTGGAAGAGGAGGTGGAAGAAGCCCTTGCACCAGCAGCAGCAGCATGTGCTGTGAGGGGGGAAGAGGCAGCTGTGAAAGCAGCTCCCGCTGGAGGACAGGATGAGCAATTTGGAGGGGCCAAAGAGCCCCTGGGCCAAGGCAGCTGCCTGCGTGCAGGGCTGCGGGAGACAAAGCCTGGGCAGCACATGGAGGGAGGGGAGCCTCGGCCTCATCCGTGTCCAGCACTGGGCTCCCACGTGCAAAGCGGCACCGGCCGGCCCAGCAGGAAGCCCCAACCCCCAGGGCTCCGCCCCTGCCCCACCCCAGTGCCCGCTCTGGCATCYGTTGGGCTGGGACAGTTGGTTCAGTTGGACTGAGCGTCCACAGTGAGCGGCAGCAGCAGCCGAGAGCTGTGTGGTGTGCACATCGATAGTGCGAGAAAGAGACTTTGTGACCAAGTGGCATCAGCTCAACTTTTGCACCCCACTTGGAATCCTCGCTGTCAGCGAGTGGCCCGCGTCTTTGGGCAAGAGCAGGACCCTCCTGTGCCAGGCAGGATGGGCCAGGCCAGGAGCTGCTTCGGCTCCAGGTAGGCTCCCCCACAGCCCGGGGACACACGGCCACGGCCTCATCCCGCAGCGGGAGCCACCGCCTTTCTCA
>NW_026627417.1:0-1103 GCF_030028575.1 Malurus melanocephalus
GGTCTGTACTGGGAGCCGTTACTGGTCTGTACTGGGAGCTGTTACTGGTCTGTACTGGGAGCTGTTACTGGTCTGTACTGGGAGCCGTTACTGGTATTTATTAGAGCTGTTACTGGTTTTTACTGGGAACTGTTACTGGTCTATACTGGGAGCTGTTACTGGTCTGTACTGGTCTATACTGGTCTGTACTGGGAGCTGTTACTGGTGTGTACTGGGAGCTGTTACTGGTCTGTACTGGTCTATACTGGTCTGTACTGGGAGCCGTTACTGGTGTGTATTAAGTATTACTGGTATTTATGAGGAGCCGTTACTGGTTTGTACTGGGAGCTGTTACTGGCCGTTACTGGTGTCAATAAAGGTGTACTGGGAGCTGTTACTGGTCTATACTGGGAGCTGTTACTGGTGTCAATAAAGGTTTACTGGGAGCTGTTACTGGTATTTATTAGCGCTGTTACTGGTCTATACTGGGAGCTGTTACTGGTCTGTACTGGTGTCAATAAAGGTGTACTGGGAGCTGTTACTGGTATTTGTTAGAGCCGTTACTGGTCTATACTGGGAGCTGTTACTGGTCTGTACTGGGAACAGCGTCTGTGTGTGGGGGAAGGGCACTGGGCATACTGGGCAGAGGTGGGAGTGAGTAACTGGGATGTAACTGGGAGTAACTGGGATGAACTGGGATGGGACTGGGATGAACTGGGATGAACTGGGATGAACTGGGGCAGGGTCCAGACACTGTGTCGCAACTGGGATAAACTGGATAAACTGGGATGAACTGGGATGGGACTGGGATGAACTGGGGCAGGGTGCAGCCCCAGTGTTGCAACTGGGGTGAACTGGGATAAACTGGAATGCAACTGGGATGAACTGGGATTAACTGGGATGGGACTGGGATGAACTGGGATGGGACTGGGGCAAAGGCCAGCCCCAGTTGTGCAACTGGGATGTAACTGGGCTGAACTGGTCTGGGGGCGGCTGACGCAGGCAGGGTGGAACTGGTCGGACTGGGCCCAGTGGTGAAACTGGGAGTGAACTGGGAGAAACTGGGAGGGAACTGGGAGGGAACTGGGAGGGAACTGGGACAGCCCCGACATTCCTGGGGGCCC
>NW_026627417.1:1401-2640 GCF_030028575.1 Malurus melanocephalus
AAAAAACATGGCGGTTTTGGGCTGAAAAATGGGGATTTTAGGGGTAAAAATGGACTGGGAGGGGACTGGGGGACACTGGGAGGGACTGGGATAAACTGGGAATGGATTGGGATGGAACTGGGAGGGACTGGGAGGCTGACACAGGTGACACAGGTGACACAGGTGACACAGCTGTCCCCATGTCACAGACCCTGTGGGTGCAGGTGACGTCCCCCCAGCCCTTGGGGTGACACAGGGGTGACATAGGTGACACACAGGTGACACTGGGGTCACACAGGGGTGACACAGCTGTCCCCATGTGTCCCCATGTGTCCCCAGACCCTGTGGGTGCAGGTGACACAGGGGTGACACAGGTGACACACAGGTGACACACAGGTGACACAGCTGTCCCCATGGTGTCCCCATGTGTCCCCATGATGTCCCCATGATGTCCGCAGACCCTGTGGGTGCAGGTGACACTGGGGTGACATGCTGGGAGGTGACACACAGGTGACACAGGGGTGACACAGGTGACACAGAGGGGGTGACACAGCTGTCCCCATGATGTCCCCATGGTGTCCCCAGACCCTGTGGGTGCAGGTGACGTCCCCGCAGCCCTTGGGGTGACACAGGGGTGACACAGGTGACACACAGGGGTGACACAGGGGTGACACAGGTGACACAGGGGTGACACAGGGGTGACACTGGGGTGACACAGGTGACACAGGTGACACAGAGGTGACACAGGTGACACAGGTGACACAGAGGTGACACAGCTGTCCCCATGGTGTCCCCAGACCCTGTGGGTGCAGGTGACGTCCCCCCAGCCCTTGGGGACGCTGCTGCGGCTGCGCCTGCACAAGGAGCCGCTGCTGTCCCTTGTCCCCGACCGCTGGTTCTGTGCCAGCGTCACCGTCACCGGGCCCCTCCCTGGGGACACTGGGGACACTGGGGACACTGGGGACACTGGGGACAGCCCTGGGGACATCGGGGACAGCCACGAGGACCTTGGGGACGTCCCCACCGCCACCTTCCCGTGCCACCGCTGGCTGGAGAGCGGAGAGATGGAGCTGTACGAGGGGACAGGTAAAGGACATTGGGGACAGTGGGACAGTGGGGACATTGGGGACATTGGGGACATTGGGGACAGTGGGAGGGAACTGGAGGCACTGGGGAGATGTGTCCCCTCTGTCCCCAATGTCCCCAATGTCCCCACTGTCCCCAATGTCCCCAATGTCCCCGATGTCCCCAATGTCCCCA
>NW_026627418.1:0-787 GCF_030028575.1 Malurus melanocephalus
ATGCCCTTTGCTTGCTTGGCCACCTGGGCTCACGCTGGCTCATGCTCAGCTGCTGTTGAGCAGCATCCCCTGGGTCCTTTTCTCCCAGGCAGCTCCCCAGGCACAAAGGTGCCACTTTGTCTTAAAATAGAAAACCATGAATTTCCACAAGTCCTTCCTGTTCTTAGCACTACAAGACAGCAGTCAAGCACCTGCAGCTTTGCCCCACCCTTGCTCGGCTCCAGTGAGTTCTCAAATAGACTTTTCAATGCAAACTCCACAACACAAAGTGTCAACAGAAACTCTCAGCCTCACAAGAAGGGTTCGGAACTATGCAGTTTGTTTCTTTTGCCACACAGGAGAAGAGTGGCTCCACACAGCTTCACAAACAACACAATCATCTCCTTGCAGCTCATCAAAAGCCAAAAGAGTGGCGCAATCAGAGCCCCTGTCAGCTCTGCTGTTGACTGCTCTGCCTCAAGGGGCAAAAGACCAACGTGGACACAAAGACACCAAAATCCCTGACTTCAAGCAGCAACCCCACGTCCCCAGTGTGTCCCTGCAATACTCCCAGGTAAACACACCCAAGAAGCCCTTTGGGACAAACCACCCAGAGAGCTTGTGTGCTCAGATCAGTGTGCTTTCCTCCTGCAGCTACATGGCCAGTCCGTGGAGTGGGACAGGTCTTTGCAAGCCTCAGTGCCACCTACTTTGCCAGCAATGCTGAGAGAGCTGCTTCTGGATGTGTCTCTGTGCTGGGGACAGGGAGCCTTCATGATTCAGGCTGGCCCCTGTCACAATCCCAGAA
>NW_026627418.1:3547-4846 GCF_030028575.1 Malurus melanocephalus
TCTTAATTGTTCAATAGAAATGACCAAAATGAAAGTCACCAAGTGGTGCCTGATCTCTGCTGCCAGCTCAGTGTTGGAAAGGAGACACTACTTGATTTCTGCACTGAGTGGGTTTGGAATCACTTCTCTAACABGTGYACATMTAGCATCCYCTCCTGTTAGTGGGTATCCATGGAACTAAGACATATTCATTACTTTGCAGAAATGCACAGGCTAAACATTCTTCCAAGGTATTTCACGTATTTAAATCACATCTCACGATTAGTGACATGAGAGTAGGGTGTCTGGAGGGCCACGGATAATCATCGTAATCAGTTCAGGGGAAGACGTATGCACAAAAAAACCTAAAATGCAACTGTGTTTGTAAAGCCAGTTTATTTTATTAGATGCAGTAGGAAAAAACACATACCGACCCCTGCAATTGTGAAAAGCCCCAGAAAGGAGGGGGGAGGAGCATGGTACTCGGCACGAGGGGCAGGTATGCAGTTCCCTTTCAGGGCATTCTCTTTATCAAAAGTTTGTGCATGTCATCCTTCTCACCACTCCACCCCAGAATCAGGCCTTCTATCTCCTGCTCAGGAGTGGAATTTTCCCACTCACAGCATCAGCTGACACATGGCCAGTGCAAATACATTGTTTCTCTTTCAAGGCTCAAGHTCCCAGCAGCTCAACAATGCAGTTTTTTCACTCTCTGGTCCATGAGCTCAACCACGGATCAAATATGGCAGTGCCTCCTACTCGACTCAGGCCCCCAACACAGTTTGCGAAACATCCTGTTCCTCAAATTCTCCTTTGAAGCTCACTTTCTTCTCCTTGAACGTATTCCAGCTACCTTCTGAGCAGGATATTCGTCTTTATTCTAAACACTAAAATATTTACTTACACACATGAATCACTCCAGTAGGGCCCTCAGCACAACTGCTCAAGTACTCATTATTTTTGCAAAACACTGTGAATTCCACACCTTTACTGTGGCTCCATGCACAGCTCCAGGACTGCAGGCACTTTCTCCCAGAGCTGTGTGATGCACTGGCTCCTGCAGATGTGACCTGACAAGCTGTCAGCGCCTCACGCTGGCCTGGCTTCCCCTGGCACAAACGCCGTGCCTGAAGGAGCTGCCCTGTGCTGCAGCCTGTGGAGCAGCCCGGCTCTCGCCCGGCACCATGCTCCTAGTCCTACTCTTCTGCTGCTTTTTGGGAATCCAGGGGTTGGTATGTGTTATTTGCTACTGCTACTTATAAAGTAAACTGGCTTTGGAACCATGGTTGCAACTTGTTTTTTTTTTTTCCTTCTTCTGAA
>NW_026627419.1:0-1432 GCF_030028575.1 Malurus melanocephalus
TGGGACCCCTGGGACCGGGGGGACCCCACAAAGTCCGGGCGGGGGGACCGGGGCTGGAGCGCGCCGAGGCCGGGACACCCGGTGAGTGACAAAAAATGGGAAAAAACGGGAAAAAACAAAAAAAATGGGCAAAAATCTCAAAAAAATGTGCAAAACCCCAAAAAATGGAGCAAAACCCCAAAAAAACAGCACGGAAATCCCAAAAAATGGAGTAAAACCCAAAAAAATGGAGCAAAACCCAAAAAAATGAGTGGGATCCTCAAAAATGGAGTAAAAATCTCTAAAAATGGAGCAAAAATCCCATAAATGAGTGGGATCCTAGAAAAAACAGAGCAGAAATCCTAAAAATGAGTGGGAACCCCAAAATGGAGCATAAACCCCAAAGAATGAGTGGAAATCCCAAAAATGCAGCAGAAATCTCCAAAAACAGAGCAGAAATCCCCTAAAAACGGAGCAGAAACCCAAAATAGAAGAGCAGAAACCCCAAAAACAGAGCAGAAATCCCCAAAAATGGAGCCGAATTTTCACGATTTTGGAGCCGTTTTTTGGGGTTTTGGGTGGGATTTTTGGGGTTTTTGGGGTCGGGTCAGTTTTTAGGATTTCCTGTCCCCAAATCCCGATCCCACAGCCGAGTTCAGCATCAGCACCCGCCAGGGGGCGCTGTTTTATAGGGGAATTTACGGGATTTTGGGGCGGATTTTCACCATTTCGGAGCCGTTTTTGGGGATTTTGGGGTGGGATTTTTGGGGTTTTTGGGGTCGGGTCGGTTTTTAGGATTTGCTGACCCCCCAAACCCCGATCCCACAGCCGAGTTCAGCATTTGGGTGAGCGAGGCCGGCGCCGGGGGGCGCTGTTTTATAGGAGCATTTACGGGATTTTGGGGCCGTTTTGGGGTGGTTTTTGGGGATTTTGGGATAGGATTTTTTTGGGGTTTTTGGGGTCGGGTCAGTTTTTAGGATTTCCTGACCCCATAAACCCCGATCCCACAGCCGAGTTCAGCATCAGCGCCCGCCAGGGGGCGCTGTTTTATAGGGGAATTTATGGGATTTCTGAGCGGTTTTTCACCATTTCAGAGCCGTTTTTTGGGGTTTTTGGGTGGGATTTTTGGGGTTTTTGGGGTCGGGTCAGTTTTTAGGATTTCCTGACCCCACAAACCCCGATCCCACAGCCGAGTTCAGCATTTGGACGCGCGAGGCCGGTGCCGGGGGTCTCTCCATCGCCGTGGAGGGGCCCAGCAAAGCCGAGATCGCCTTCGAGGATCGCAAGGACGGATCCTGCGGGGTCTCCTACGTTGTGCAGGAACCCGGTACGGGATTTGTGGGGTTTTTGTGGGGTTTGGGGTTTTTATGGGGTGTTTAAAGGGTTTTTTAAGTTTTTTTTAGGGGTTTTTAAGGAGTTTTTAAGGGGATTTTATGGGGTTTTTGTGGGGTTT
>NW_026627419.1:2757-4740 GCF_030028575.1 Malurus melanocephalus
ATTTAATGGGATTTCTATAGGATTTTGCCATTTTTAATGGATTTTTTTAGGATTTTACCATTTTTAATGGGATTTTGATGGGATTTTTTTTTATTTTGGGATATTTCCCCTTCCAGGTGACTACGAGGTGTCGGTGAAGTTCAATGACGAGATGGGGACAGTGACATTTATGGGATTTCTATAGGATTTAATGGGATTTCTATAGGATTTTACCATTTTAAATGGGATTTTTTTTTGATTTTACCATTTTTAATGGGATTTTTAGGTTTTTTTTTTTTTTTTTGGGGTCCCCTAACCCGTTCTCCCCTCCAGGTGACTACGAGGTGTCGGTGAAGTTCAACGACGAGAGGGGGACAGAGACATTTATGGGATTTCCATAGGATTTAATGGGATTTCTATAGGATTTTACCATTTTAAATGGGATTTTTTTAGGATTTTACCATTTTTAGTGGGATTTTTATGGGATTTTTTTTTATTTTGGGGTATTTTCCCTGCAGGTGACTACGAGGTGTTGGTGAAGTTCAACGACGAGATGGGGACAGTGACATTTATAGGATTTTATGGTTTTTTATAGGGTTTTAATAGGATTTTACCGTTTTTAATGGGATTTTTTTAGGATTTTGGGGGTTTTTATAGGATTTTACCGTTTTTAATGCGATTTTTTTTGATTTTGGGATATTTCCCCCCCAGGTGACTACGAGGTGTCGGTGAAGTTCAACGGCGAGATGGGGACAGTGGCATTTATGGGATTTTAATAGGATTTTACAGGTTTTTTTAGGATTTTGCCATTTTTAATGGGATTTTGATGGGATTTTTTTTCATTTTGGGATATTTCCCCCGCAGGTGACTACGAGGTGTCGGTGAAGTTCAACGACGAGATGGGGACAGAGACATTTATAGCATTTTATGGTTTTTTATAGGGTTTTAATAGGATTTTACCATTTTTAATGGGATTTTTTTAGGATTTTGGGGGTTTTTATGGGATTTTACCATTTTTAATGGGATTTTGATGGGATTTTTTTTGATTTTGGGATATTTCCCCTTCCAGGTGACTACGAGGTGTCGGTGAAGTTCAATGGCGAGATGGGGACAGAGACATTTATGGGATTTCTATAGGATTTTACCATTTTAAATGGGATTTTTTTAGGATTTTACCATTTTTAGTGGGATTTTGATGGGATTTTTTTTGATTTTGGGCTATTTCCCCTCCAGGTGACTGCGAGGTGTCGGTGAAGTTCAATGACGAGATGGGGACAGTGACATTTATGGGCTGTTATGGGATTTCCATAGGATTCTACCATTTTTAATGGGATTTTAATAGGATTTTCAGGTTTTTTCTGGGATTTTTTTTTGATTTTGGGATATTTCTTCTCCAGGTGACTACGAGGTGTCGGTGAAGTTCAACGATGAGATGGGGACAGTGACATTTATGGGATTTTACGGTTTCTAATAGGGTTTTAATAGGATTTTAGGGTTTTTTCTGGGATTTTACCATTTTTAATGGGATTTTTTTAGGATTTTAGGGGTTTTTATGGGATTTTTTTTGATTTTGGGATATTTCCTCTCCAGGTGACTACGAGGTGTCGGTGAAGTTCAACGACGAGATGGGGACAGTGACATTTATGGGATTTCTATAGGATTTAATGGGATTTTACAGTTTTTTATAGGATTTTACCATTTTTAATGGGATTTTGATGGGATTTTTTTTGATTTTGGGATATTTCCCCTCCAGGTGATTACGAGGTGTCGGTGAAGTTCAACGGCGAGATGGGGACAGTGACATTTATGGGATTTCTATAGGATTTTACCATTTTAAATGGGATTTTTTTAGGATTTTACCATTTTTAATGGGATTTTACAGTTTTTTATGGGATTTTACCATTTTTTGGGGGATTTTGATGGGATTTTTTTTGATTTTGGGATATTTCCCCTCCAGGTGATTACGAGGTGTCGGTGAAGTTCAACGACGAGATGGGGACAGAG
>NW_026627420.1:0-4492 GCF_030028575.1 Malurus melanocephalus
GCCCATGAGGAGGGGGCTGCGGAGGGGAGACCCCCGGGAGGGGAGGGCAGGGCCGCGCCTGGGGGAGAGGGGGAGACCCCCAAATTAGGGGAGGGGAGACCCCCAAATATGGGAGGGAGGACCCCCGATTTAGGGGAAGGAAGACCCCCTAATTAAGAGAGGGAGAACTCACAATTAGGGGAGGGGGATCCCCGAATTAGGGGAGGGGAGACCCACAATTAGGGGAGAGAGGACTCACAATTAGGGGAGAGGAGACCCCCCCCAATTATGGGAGGGAGGACCCTCGAATTAGGGGAGGGGGATCCTCGAATTAGAGGAGGGGAGACGCACAATTAGGGAGGGAGGACCCACAATTAGGGGAGGGGGAGACCCCCCAATTAGAGGAGGGGTCCTAAGCTGGGAGACCCCAATTTAAGGGGAGGGTCCAGGGAGGGGAGACCTCCCCCATGAAGTGAAGAAACCCCCCAAATTTGAGGGTCTTGGGGAGATTCCCCCCCCCTGGAAATCCCCCCCAATATGGGGATGAAGATTCCCCACCCAATTAAGAGTTGGGGGCTTCTCCCCCCATTTTTGGGGTGTTCCCATCCCCCTCCCCAAATTTGGCTCCTCAGGGTGGTCCCTCTAAATCCTCTTCCCCAAAATCAATTGGGAGAGGGGGAAAAATCCCAATTTTTGGGCCATTTTTTGGGGGAGGGGCTTGCTCAGCATCCCCTGTTTTGCTCCCAAAACTCCTTGGGCCTTTTCCTGTTTTTTGGTTTTTTGGTTTTTTTTCCCAAAATTTTCCTCCTCCCATTTGGAAACTTCAGCATTTTCCGGCAGCACCGAGACCCCCAAAAACCCCCCCAAATCCCCCCCTTTCCCCGGGGTTCTCCGGACTCGGTGTCCTTTTTAAATCTCCTTTTTATTCCCAAAAAAAATTCCCGGTGGGAGATAAATTCCTCGGACAATGATCCTTTCTCCCTGTTTTTTTGGGGGGGTGGGGAAACAGGGAGAGGGGGGCTCAGATTCCTCCGTGGGGATTTTGGGTTTTTTTGGGGACTTTTTAGGGACGGGATTCAACTTTTCCCATTGGGAATCGCTGCTTTCATCCCGAATTTCTGGGTCTTGGTTCCTTCTCTTTTAGCCCCACCGGTTTGGGAATGGGGGATGCAAAAGTTGGGAAAACTGCTTGATTTTGAGGGGAAAAACCTGGATTTGAGTTGTTTCCCTGGTTTTTTTTTTATCCTTTTTCCCCCTGGGAGTCCCCGTTTTCCTCAAAAATTCCCGATTTTGGGACTTTCCCAGCATTTGGGAGCTCCAAACCGGGATCTTTCCCTGGATTTTCCCTCTTTTTCCCAATCCTTATTAATTATCTGGGCTGGGAATTGGGAAATTGGGGATTTCAAGAGAGATTTTGGGATGTTCCAGGATTTTTGGGGATGTTGGTGTGGGAGTTTTTCCCGCTCTGGAGCAGCAGGAAAATCCCAAAAAGTTCTGTGCTGTTTTGGGTGGGAATAATGGAAAATCCATGGATTTTGGGACAATTCCTGGTCGCAAAGAGCTGGAGAGGAACTTTGGGAATTCCAGAACAGCGAGGAATGATTTCCTATTGGAAAAACCCTGGAATTGCCCAAGGCCTGGGAAAATGGGAATATTCCAGAGGGTTTCAAGGTCCTTCCATCCCAAATCCTCTGCAATTCCTGGAAATCCCAAATTTCAGCATCCCAGATCCTCCTGGAGCCGTTCCCACCCCCGATCCCAAAATTCTTTGCTTTTTGTCCCAGAATTCCTGAAGTTTTCAAAGCTTTTGGGGCAATTCCTGAACTTTGGGATTCTTCACCCTCATCCATGTTTTTGGGTTTTTTTTTTCCCATGGGAAAGCATCCAGGATTTTTTTTTTGGGATGGATGAGGAGGATTTATGGGATTATTCTCATTTTGGGTGAAATTATCCCGTTCCTGGGACATTCCGTGGAATCTTTTCCCGCCCCTTGGGAGATTGGGATTGGGATTGGGTTGGGATTTTTGGGATTTGGGGTGGGATTTGGCCATCCCGGAGATTTGGGGGCTGAGGGGGAGGTCCTGGGATATTTGAGTTTGGGAAAAGCATCCCAGGAAATCCCAAAATTTGGGAATGGCGGCTCTGGGGCATCCCAAATTCACGAACAGCTCCAGGGCATCCCAAAATTTGGGAATGGCGGCTCCAGGGCATCCCAAAATTTGGGAATGGCGGCTCCAGGACATCCCAAAGTTTGGGAACGGCAGCTCTGGGACATCCCAAAATTTGGGAATGGCAGCTCCGGGACATCCCAAAATTTGGGAATGGCAGCTCCGGGACATCCCAAAATTTGGGAATGGCAGCTCCAGGGCATCCCAAAATTTGGGAACAGCAGCTCCGGGGCATCCCAAACCTCAGGAACAGCTCTGGGATATCCCAAAACTCGGGAACAGCTCCAGGACACCCCAAAACTCAGGAAACAGCAGCCCCAGAATTCCCAAATCCCGAGATTTCCCCGCGGGAACGCTGGGAGCAGGAAGAGAATTCCCTGGAACCTGAGCAGAGCTTTGTCCCCGAGGTCATTCCCCTCCGGCAAATCCCAACCCAGAGCCGGGCTCGGAATTTCGGGATTTGGCCATGGAAAACACCCTTTTTTATTTTTTTTTTTTTTTTTTGGGAGATTTTGGGGGTTTTTTTCTGGGATTTTTTTGGGGGTTTCCAGCCAGATTTTTCCGAGGGGAAGGAGGAAAATTCCACCCCCCTTTTCCCCTGGGAATTAACGGAGCGAGTCCCTCCTTCCTGATCCTGGATGGACTTTGGAGTCAATCAGTAACTCCTGACTCAGAAAATTCCAGGGAGGAAAAAAAGCGAAACTCAGCGTAAGAAGGACCCCGAATTCCTGAATTCCCGCCGGGAATTTTTGGGTAATTTCAAAGCTGATCCCCAGGAATTTTGGGGGTTGTCGTTTGTAGGGATTTCGGAGATGTCCCGGTGTAGGATTTCTCTTTTTTTGTGCCCGAAATTCCATAAGAATTCACCGCAGAGCAGGGGGAGGGTCTGGAAACTCATGGGAATTCCCAGGACGGAAATGGGATTTTTGGGAGCGGTGTTGGTGTTTTGGGATTTTTGAGGCATCCAAAAAAAAAATCGAAAATCAAAAAAAAAAAAATCCCTCAGAATCCTGAAATTCCTGATGTTTCGTGCTGGGTTCTGCAGATGGGAGAGAAAAATGGGAATTCTCTGCTTCCAAAAGGGATCAAAACCCCATGGATTTTGCCAAATTCCATTCCTGGGGGAAGATCTGGAAACTCATCGGAATTCCCAGGGGGGAAATGGGATTTTTGGGAGCAGCGTTGGTGTTTTGGGATTTTCTAAAATCCCAAAAAATCCCTCACAATCCTGAAATTCCCGACGCTTCGTGCTGGGTTCTGCAGATGGGAGAGAAAAATGGGAATTCTCTGCTTCCAAAAGGGATCAAAACCCCTGGATTTTGCCAAATTCCTCAGGAAGTGCAGCCATTCCCAAACCCTGAATTCTGTGGGAATTCCCAGCCTGGCCTCCCACTCCGGATATCCCAAATTTGGGATGGAAAATCGGGGGCTCCGCAGCTCCGGGATGGGATATTTTTGGGAGAAAATTGGGAAAATCCCTTTGGATTGGCCGGGATAATCCATGGGCTGCCCGGGATTAGTCCGGGATCCAGATGGAGAAAAGCTTAACTCGATCCCCAGGAAGATCCCAACTACCCAATTCCAGGGATTTTTTTTTTTTTTTTTTTTTTTAAATTTTTTTTTTTGGAGATCCAAAGGATCCGTTCCAGGGTTTTTCATTTCTGGGATCAGTGGGAAAATTCCAGGGGGAATTCCTTGGTGGGCTCGAAGTTTAGCTGGAATTTTGGGAAGATCTAAAAGAGCTCAAAGTTTAACTGGAATTTCGGGAAGAACTAAAGGAGCTCAAAGTTTAAATGGAATTTTGGGAAGAACTAAAAGAGCTCAAAGTTTAAATGGAATTTTGGGAAGATTTAAAATATCGTTTTTGTGAAGACTGAGGATTTTGATTGGGTGGAGTTGTGTCCATCACGATGGAGAAGTTGTGTCCACCATGATGAGGAACTCATGTCCACCACGATGACCGTCCAGTTGGGTGGGGAAGCCACGTCAACCATGGTGACCCTTGGGTGGGGACGATGATCCCTGGGTTGGTCTCCATCCCTGACCAACCCACATTCCTGGTGTCCCCAATGACCCATCCCCACCCTGTCCCACTCCCAGTGTCCCCCTGACCCATTCCCACTATTCCCAGTATCCCAATGACCCATCCCCGGTGTCCCCCTGACCCATTCCTGATGTCCCCCTGACCCATTCCCACCCTGTTCCATTCCCGATGTCCCCCTGACCCATTCCCACCCTGTTCCATTCCCGGTGTCCCCCTGACCCATTCCCACCATTCCCGGTGTCCCCCTGTCCCATCCCCACCATTCCCGGTATCCCCCTGTCCCATTCCTGGTGTCCCCCTG
>NW_026627421.1:0-1093 GCF_030028575.1 Malurus melanocephalus
GAAGGGGTGCACACGTGCACCCTGCAGGAGGCAAACAGGAGATGGGTGAAGCCTTGTCTCTGGGGGCATTTCGCCTGGCAACACCTCAGATGGGCACCTGGAGACACTGCTCTCCCCAGAGACATTTCTCCAATCAGATGGTGGAAGGGCTCCACCAATGGAAGAAGGCTGGATTAGACCAATGGTCTCCTGGTCAACAGGCAGACTTTAGGAAGAACCAGGGAGTATAAAAATCAGCTGCATCATGAGACTTGAGAAAGCTGGACTTTATAGAGCAGGACTTTGCGGTGCAGAGTTTTATGGGGGACTTTGCTCACCTGAAGTTGGGGGTGGTCTTCTGTCTCTGTGCGTGTGGCTGGGGTTTTTTGTTCTTTGTTGCTCACTGCTGCTGGGCTTGCTGCGGAGGGGTCCTTTATTCCCCGGCTCCAGCCTGCCTGTATTTTTGCCCTCGCCAACTCTCGCTCGCCCACCACGCCTTCCCTCCTGGGCGCTCAGCAGGACGCCATCTGCCCTCCAAGCCTCCAGTGCAGCGTCTGCCTCACCCCGCTCCTTTGATGATCCAGCGCACCGCCTGTCCTGCTTGAACTACCTGCCTGCCTCCGACTTCACCTGCCACTGCGATCCTCGCTTCGACTGCACCCAGGGTCCCAGACCTGTCCGAGTGTCCACTCACCGTATGTCCAGCAGCCCATCACCGCGGGAGCTGCATTACTCTCCCAGAGCTGCTCTCCCTCTGGCAGCAGCGCACTCACCCCCGTCATGTGAATGCTGATGGCACTCTCCGGTCCTGCTAGGGGTAAGGCCCGCTCTCTCCCTCTGTCTCCCTCTGTTCTATTCTCTCTCTATCCATTCCTTTTCCATTGTCCTTTCTCTTTTGCTGTATTTTCCAGCCCTCTTTAGTAGGCAACTACTTCTCTTTTTCGTTACCAATAAATGGTTCTCAGATACAAAGTTTGTCTCGTTTGACTTCAATTCATTCTTGACCATCCATTTTTCAAAGAACTCCTCACAGTTCCCCACGGTTAAAACGCAACAGGCCCCTCACCCGGTAGAGCCTGTCCAATGAGCTGTGCCAGACAGGCAGAGAGTTCCA
>NW_026627421.1:3069-4682 GCF_030028575.1 Malurus melanocephalus
CTGGTGAAGAAGATGCAGCTGTTAAAGTTTGGCGAGCCCCTGGTAAGGACAGCCTGGAAGCCCCAGCCTGAGCCTGGAGAAACCCCCTGGGCACGGCGCTCAGTGCCTGGGGCTGGCAGCTGTGTCCCTGCCCAGCGCTGCAATCAGGGGCTCCAGCCCGCACCCCACACTCTGCTCCCGTCCCTGGGCTGTGCAGGCTCTTCTCCAGGCTGCTCCGGGCCCGAGCCAGGTGCCCATAGAGCCCTGGCCCCTCAGGGCCATGGTGTGGGGTGGTACGGGCACAGCACTCTGAGAGATTTCAGGGACACTTGGGGATTTGTGACCAGCACCTTCCAGCTGATCCCATTGCTCCCCATTCCCTCCCGGCCGTAACAGGATCTGGTCTGGTTGCCCCTGGAAGGGGGCTCTCTTTGGGTCCCCACAGATTGCGAATGTGTCTGTGGCTCTCTTCCTCTCTCTCCCAGCCCTTGAAGACATGGCAGAGGATGTCAGCAGTGCAGTTTCCAACCTGGCACAGCAAACACTGTTTGTCCTCTGGCAGCACAAAGGCATTGGCCGTCCATATACCAGAATCTGTGAGATGAACTCTGCAGGGCATGGATGGCACGGCCTCATCTGCAGGGCTGTGGCTGCCTGCGCTGCTAACGCTCTGCGGAGAGGTGATCTCTCTGCTGTCTGCTGGGGCCACATGAGCCAGCAAGGATTTTAATTTGACGTAGTTCTTTAAGATTTTTTGTTCCCCTTCTTCTTCTTTTTTTAAGTAAATAAATCATATATTCTAAAACACAGGCTTTCTTTTGCTGCCCAGCATGCACAGGGCACAGGGGAAGAGGGGAAAACGGGTGCTTGTGCTCAGCAAGTTGCCCAGGCGTGCAGTGTAGAATGGGAATGTGGCCAGAATCCCCTTGTTCCTGCCAGCCGGCTGCTAGTGTGTTTGCCCAAGGCATCTCCCAAGCCTGTGACAGAAGCCCTCTAGGGAGAGGCTCAGCAGGAGGCTGGGGACACACCCAAGGTCGCCATGCTGGGCTTGTTGGGATCCAGGAGGGCAAGAGGGCAGGTAGTGGGAAGGCAGAGAAATTGAGATTTTCTACCAAAAATGTCCTTTTTGACCCCACAAATTTATTTTGGGTTTCCACCAAAGTTTCTTCTCTGTGTGTCCTACAAATTACCTCAGACTTTTCCCCAGAAACAATTTCGTTCCCTAGAGGTCAACCTCAAATTTTGCCACCAAAATGTCCTCTAGCAGTGCTCCACAGATTACCTCAGATTTTACTCTCACGGTGCAGGGATTACCTCACTTATAACCCCCAAATGCTCATTCTCTGCCCTACAGGTGGCTCCACGTAATACCAGCATTCCTCCCAGCTAAGAGTTCTCTCCCCAGAAGCCACTTTAGCTTTTCCCCTCACAAACTGCAGCACCCTGTCGGTGTTGTGTSGGCGCTGCCCCACCCTCCTCCGTGTGCTTCAGCGCAGGGCTGCCCCAGGGCGACTCGCACAGCGCTCCCGGCAGCCCGCCCGGCTCTCGCCCCCAGCGCCGCCACAGCGCGTTCGAGTTCCCGCCCGGCGGCTGAGGGGACCGGGGGGCGGGGCCGCCCGCGCCTGGCGGGAAGC
>NW_026627422.1:0-1086 GCF_030028575.1 Malurus melanocephalus
TCACCAACAATGTGATGGGAGTTTCACTGCTTCAGGGAGTCTGAGCACTTGGCTTGCATATTTGACAACTTTATTCTGTGCTGTTAAGAGTCCTCCTTCCCCCCAAATCACACCATGAACCCAAATCCCATAATCATATTTGGTGTCTGTCCAGATAGTGATGATTTTTCCTTTGGGCAGCTCCAACGCTCGGGTTAGAGCCATCAGCTCTGCCTTTTGAGCTGAAGTTCCTGCAGGTGAAGGATTTGACTCAGTTTCCTCAGAGACACAGTGGTCACTGTCACAAGTTTCCGTGTCCCTCGTTTCACAAAGCTGCTGCAGTCACTGAACCAGTTGTCAGCTCTGCCTTTTGAGGTGAAGTTCCTGCAGGTGAAGGATTTGACTCAGTTTCCTTAGACACAGTGGTCACAGCACACCCAGCTCTCTGTGTCCCTTTTTTCACAAAGCTGCTGCAGTCACTGAACCATTGTCAACTCTGCCTTTTGAGCTGAATTTCCTGCAGGTGAAGGATTTGACTCAGTTTCCTCAGACACAGTGGTCACTGTCACAAGTTTCTGTGTCCCTCGTTTCACAAAGCTGCTGCAGTGCCTTTGGAGCTGAATTTCCTGCAGGTAAAAGATTTGACTCAGTTTCCTCAGAGACAGTGGTCACATCATACCCAGCCACCCGTGTCCCTCATTTCACAAAGCTGCTGCAGTGCCTTTGGAGCTGAAGTTCCTGCAGGTGAATGATTTGACTCAGTTTCCTCAGACACAGTGGTCACAGCACACCCAGCTCTCCGTGTCCCTTGTTTCAGGAAGCTGCTGCAGTCACTGAACCCATTGTCAGCTCTGCCTTTTGAGCTGAATTTCCTGTAGGTGAAGGATTTGACTCAATTTCCTCAGACACAGTGGTCACTGTCACAAGTTTTTGTGTCCCTCGTTTCAGGAAGCTGCTGCAGTCACTGAACCAATTGTCAGCTCTGCCTTTTGAGCTGAAGTTCCTGCAGGTAAAGGATTTGACTCAGTTTCCTCAGACACAGTGATCACTGTCACAAGTTTCCATGTCCCTCGTTCCACAAAGCTGCTGCAGTGCCTTTTGAGCTGA
>NW_026627422.1:2836-4286 GCF_030028575.1 Malurus melanocephalus
CATTCTTTCAATAATCCTAATGCTAGAAATTTATTAATTATGGTCTCTATTCTCTTTTTATCTTCCARTTTTAGGGGATATTGTTTCTTAGCTACTGGTCTGTAATTCAGTTATTTGTAATTCAATTTGTAATTCAATTGTTTGTAATTCAACTGTTTGTAATTCAGTTTTGTTAGGGTAAGCTAACCCTAGAGGGTTTTTTTTTTCACTCACTCTTGAGTTTTGGAGGTTTTCATGGACTCCAGATACTTGGTGAGATCTAGAGATGGACTTGGGCAGGAAGAACCCCCCAGCCCTCTCACACTTTGTATTTCCTCCAAACCAGGATTTCCCATTCGCAAACTTTGGCCAGATGGAGGAGGAGGAGGCTGTGAGGAAGAGGAGGATGCCCCAGGACCCCCAGGCAGGTGAGGAGGAATTCACTGTTCCTTTTCCCCCTCTCTTCTCCTCCGTCTCCCAGCCCGGCATTGTCCCCGGCTCCAGGACAATCCCACTGCCGACACCGTCCTGCTGGGGATGGACTGGGGGGATCTCCTTCCCCTTCCCTCTGGCACCGAGCAAATCCCATCATCTCCTTGTCCTTCCTCCCACAGGCAATGAGCTGAGGATGGAGAGCAAGGAGGAAAAATCCCTCCAGCAGAACCTCATGGAAGAGGCCGTTCTGAGCGGCTCCACAGCACAGGAATCCAACAGGGAGGAAAAGCCCCAGAGATCCCACACACAGAGGGACCCCAAACCCATCTCAGGGTGCTCTGAGGGGGAAAGACCCACCCAGTGCCAGGAAGGCTCTCAGAGCTTCAGCCAGAGCTCAGAGCTGGGGGTCCATGAGCAGCTTCACGCTGGGGAGAAGCCCTACAAGTGTAGGGAGTGTGGGAAGAGCTTCAGCTGGAGCTCCAGCCTGGTCCGTCACCAGCGCATTCACACCGGGGAGCAGCTCCACGAGTGTGAGGAGTGTGGGAAGAGCTTCTGCTGGAGCTCCAGCCTGGTCCGTCACCAGCGCATCCACACCGGGGAGCAGCTCCACGAGTGTGAGGAATGTGGGAAGGTCTTCAGGCACAACTCCAGCCTGATCGTCCACCGGAGGAGCCACACTGGGGAGAGGCCCTACGAGTGTCCCGAGTGTGGGAAGAGCTTCAGCATCAACTCCAGCCTGATGGTCCACCTGAGGAGCCACAGCGAGGAACGGCCCTACACGTGTGGGGAATGTGGGGAGAGCTTCAAACGCAGCTCCCACCTGCTGGGTCACCGSAAGATCCACACTGGGGAACGGCCCTATGAGTGTGGGCRRTGTGGGAAGGGCTTCAGAGACAGCACCAACCTCATCGTCCACCTGAGGAGCCACACGGGAGAGAGGCCCTATCAGTGTGGGGAGTGTGGGAGGAGCTTCAGCATCAACTCCAGCCTGGTCCGTCACCAGCAGATCCACACCGGGGAGAGGCCCTACGAGTGT
>NW_026627423.1:0-979 GCF_030028575.1 Malurus melanocephalus
TTCCTGTGAATCAATCAGCTGCTTCATGCTCTGTGGTGGTACATTAACCTAAATCACGCTAGAAAAATAATAAAGCCTCCAGATTTCTGCTATACTTGGAGGATTTTGTAAACTTGTAAACATTCAGATCTTCCAGCAYAGTGCAGAGACTGGAATGGAAGCTGCTCAGTCTCTTTGGGTTTGTAAAAAACAGTTTTGTCCTGTCTTCTCCAGCACTCAATCCAATGTCTGCATCAATTAAAGATGCCAATTGGCAAAAATCATCATCGAGTCGTGGTTATGTGGTTTTCATAAAGTTTTGATCTGCTAATTTTTTTCTTAGTTGATACTTTCCATGTGAATACTGAGTAAACATAAAGATTTTCTGGCTGAATCTGGAGTTATACAAGCAGGCAAATGAACTGCTCAGAAGATGGATCTCTGTGTGTTCTCACGCACTTGTTGATGAATAGAGTGCAACTTTAATTTATCAAATAGATTTTGAATCTAAATTTGTGCTCTAAGAGCGAATTTATCTGTGAAATCAAACATGGCTTCAGTGAGTGTACTATGAGTAGCTGCATTTTAACAATAGGGATTTAAAAAAAATCTCTTTTTTTATATAATTCTTGATTTCTAACCCTAAATGCTACTCTAGTCAGGCCTACTCAAAAAGATGGGATCAGTAGAAATTCAAGCTCACTCTTTTGCTCATATCTTTCACAAAAAGTTTTAGGCATTCTTCTGGTCATCTCCCGTGTGCTTCCTTTCTGTGTTAGCTCAAGTTTTGATGTTTTAATTTTGTCCTTTTACAAAATAGGCACTCACCCTTGAATCAAACAATCTGTGTTCATGAGGTGGAACAGGTGCTGAAGAGAACATGGAATTTCCACAATATTTGCCCAGGGAAGGGARCCTTGAGGAAAKGAGGAATATTCCTCTTCATGAAGCCAAGAACAGAAAATAATTTGTTTTTATCATCCTCCCTCATAATGACATT
>NW_026627423.1:2244-3980 GCF_030028575.1 Malurus melanocephalus
CACATCTCTGCCTTTGAAAAATGCTCAATTGTGGTCAAACTTAGAATTCACTTCTGAAATGTTGCTGCCCACGCTGCAGCAGGTCAGGAAAAGGATTCTGCTGGTATTGGCTTGACCACAGAGAGGGAAAGAGCATCCTGGTGSAGCTCCAGCCTGAAAAGGCACCAGAAATGATGTTCTTAGAATCCAGAGAGTGGTGGTGGGAGTGTGGCACTAAGGACAGAGGTGGTAAACTAAAGAAAAATTTTCTTTCCCCTCACAAGTGAGGCCACGTAGCAAAACAGCAAAAGTGAAAATAAGGGGGGAAAAGTGTCTCAGGTGAAGAAGGTTGAGAGTAGAAACATTGCYGGGGACTTGTTTTATGTAAAAATGGTCTCACAACTATTGATAATGGACCAAAAAAAACTCCCTGAACCTCAATGGGATGTGAAGAGTCAGATGAACTACTCCCACACAGTGCTGTCAGCCTTTAAGTAAGGGTTTTTTACACAGTAGCAAACCAGATTATTAAAACCTGACCTTGTTAGTCTCTCCCTCTGCAAGGATTTATTCACTCTTCAAAGCTGCAGGATCATGAGACTGCTTGATTTAGCAGCTGGAAAAACAATGTTTTTAGTATTAAAAAACTAGAGCAAAGTAAAAAGTGATGGTGTTATCTCCCAGCCCACGTGCATGGCAATGCATTCTTTTCACGTTTTATTAGATGCAGTGGCTGCTTATCTTCCTACCTTCAAGTTTTCTAGCTGACAAATTTATTTGAGTGGTTTCTTGGATTTGGTGATTGCTACTTATTGTTGATTGCTCACAGTTCATCGATTATTGTAGGTGGCTGTGATTTATGAACACATGACAGTTAATTTTTTTGTTTTTCTTTCTTTAAAGCATGCACTTCTAATTATATGTACATATGTAAGCCACTGGAAATCAAACTTGGAAAGCCAGATGGGTGGGCCATGCAAAACCCATTAACCACTGTTAATAATTTGCTTTTGAAAGATACCACACTTTGCTTTGGGGTTTTATTGCTTGTATGTGCCATTTCATCATCTCTTTACAACGGTGAGAAACAGAAAATAGTCTTGATGGAACGGTTTGGGKTGAGATGAAGATGTAATTCATGGGCACAGGTATTGGTTATGTCATTGTGGCTGGTGTAGCTCATTTAAGGCTTTTATTCTTGCCAGGACTTAAATAATGTGGCTAATTCAGAGAATGCACTCCAGCATTTCCCTTCTGGGTATTCGAGCCTTGGCTTGCTTTGATGAAAATTGATGATCTGTTCTACTTTTTGTGCTAGTCTGAAAGCAAACCRTCAGGGGAATTCCATGGTCATTCCCAGAGCCTTCAATGCCCCATGAGCAGAGATGGCCCCCCAGAGGATGTTATCAGGGCTGAATCAGAATCCATCCATGCCAGAACAAACCTATACCTAGGATAATTTATTTCACTGCTTCAGCAGCTTTCCTCTCGTGGAGTAATGGCCATGACCTGTGTGTGTGGCCTTCAATCTCTTTCCACTGGGTCAGTGAAATGTTCAGCTGTGCAACTGCTTCACCAGGTGACTGTAGGAAAATTCTGGAAAAGGGGTTTTCTTATGGACCCCAATTTAGAAGTTGCTCTGACATTTATTTGCCTTACATGGCTGTGAATTATTCTTCCTGCCTGGTCAAAAGTGCATGGGAGGGACAGTTACAGGTGGAAGGTTGAATAAATCATTGATTCTCAACAAAACAAGA
>NW_026627424.1:0-1193 GCF_030028575.1 Malurus melanocephalus
TTCCTCCCACTTTTATCTGGTGTGTTCCCACTTTTCCCAGTTGCCCCTAGTACAGTCCCAGTCCCTCCCAGTATGATGCCAGTCTCTCCCAGCAGGGTCCCAGTCACTTCCAGTTGTCCTGGGTTGTACCCAGCATGGTCCCAGTTTCCCCCAGCACATTCCCAGTCTCTCCCAGTGTAGCCCCAGTATAGACCCATATGGTCTCACACACTCCCAGTATATCCAGTTGTCTGAACATTCTGGTAGTCATTCCCAGCACTCCCAGTTACCTCAGCAGAGTTAAGTTTCCCCCAGGATTATCCCAGTCACTCCCAGTACATCACACTTGTCACCAGTGTGCACTGTGTCATTCCCAGTTGCTCCCAGTGTGTCTGCGGTTTGTTCCCAGCATCGGCCTGTGGCTCCCAGTAACCCCCAGTGAGGGTCCATTGACACTCATTATAATCCCAGTGGCTACAATCCCATGAGAGTAGCCACTCCCAGTATGGTCCCAGTATGATCCCAGTATGATCCCAGTCACTTGCAGTCTAATCCCAGTCACTCCCAGTATGATGCCAGTGGCCCCCACTGTGGTCCCAGTTGCTCTCTGTCAATGCCAGTGTGACCCCAGTAGCCTCCAGTATGATCCCTGTGACTCCCTGTCTCTCCCAGTATATCCCAGTTGCCCACAGCAGGCTCCCAGTCACTCCCACTTCCTCCCAATTGCTTTCAGTATGATTCCAGTTGCCCACAGCCACTCCCAGTATGATTGCAGTCTCTCTCAGTGTGATGCCAGTCTCCCCCAGGATGGGCCCAGCTGCTCCCACTGTGATCCCAGTATGATCCCAGTTCCTCCCAGCATAGTTCCAGCTGTTCCCAGTTCTTCCCAGTATGATCCCAGTTGTCCCTAGAATAGTCCCAGTCCCTCTCAGCATGGTTCCAGTCGCGCCCAGTTGCCCCCAGTGTAGATGCAGTCGCTCCCAGTTGCCCCCAGCATAGTCCCAGTTGCCCCCAGTGTAGATGCAGTCACTCCCAGTTGCCCCCAGCATGGTCCCAGTCGTTCACAGTGTGGTTCCAGTCCCCCAGCATGGTTACTGCCACTCTCAGTATATCCCAGTTAACCTCAGTATGCTTGTAGTCATGCCCAGTCACTCCCAGTTGCCCCAGTAAGGTTCTCGTTACCTCACAGTCATCCCAGGCTTTCCCAGTTGCCT
>NW_026627424.1:2898-4605 GCF_030028575.1 Malurus melanocephalus
AAATATCTTGGGGGGTCCCTGGGTTGTTTTTCTGGGCAGGGGGCTGTTTCCAGGTTGAAGAATTCCACAGCTGAGCAGAAAATGCCCCTTGGGGAGGACATTGGGGGCTCCTGGTGATGGCTGCCAACAGAGCCCTGACAGGGGGATGGTGGATGCGGGGTTTCCCCACAGTGGGGATTGGGTCAGCCCAGGTCAGGCACTGTCACCTCCAACCCAGAGCCAGAGGGGGGAACCTTGAGACCCCCTGAGTAGGGAGAACAGAGAGGGGTAATAGTGGGACCAGGGGGTCCCCGGCACTGTGGAGGAGCAGAGCCCTGTGTCCCCCAGGATCTCAAAGTGGGGAGCCCAGAGAGGGGGCAGTGCCACAATTCTCGGCACCCTCAACAGCCTGGAGAGGGGGAGGGGGGACTCCTTGGACCCCCTTGTGCGCCCAAGCAGATAATAAGGAGAGAAGTCTGGAGATAGACTTGGGCAGAGGGACCTTCAAACCTAAATTGCTCATCCCTTGTTTTTCCCCCAAGCAGGATTTCCTATTCTCAACCATTGGCTGCATAGAGAAGGAGGCTTCTGAGGAAGATGTCCCAGGACCCCCAGGAAGGTGAGGAGGAAAGCACTGCTCCTTTCCCCTCTCTCCTGCTCCATCTCCCAGCCCAGCATCGCCGCGGCTGCAGGAAAACCCCGCTGCTGACGCCGTCCTGCTGGGGATGGATTGTGAAGATCTCATTCCCCTTCCCTCTGGCATGAAGCAAATCCCCCCCTCTCCTTGTCCTTCCTCCCCCAGACAATGAGCTGAGGATGGAGACCAAGGAGGACAAATCGTCCCAACAGAACCTCATGGAAGAGGCCGTTTTGAGCAGCTCCAGAGCACAGGAATCCAACGAGAAGGAAAAGCCCCAGAGATCTTGCGCAAGGAGGGGCTCCAAATCCAGCCCAGGGTGCTCTGAGGGGAAAAGACCCACCCTGTGCCATGAAGGCACCGAGAGCTTCAGCCAGGGCGTGGAGCTGGAGGTTCATGAGCAGCTTCACGCTGGGGAGAAGCCCTACAAGTGCTTGGAGTGTGGGAAGAGCTTCAGCCAGAGCCACGACCTGATCCGTCACCGGCTGATCCACACTGGGGAATGGCCCTACGCGTGTGGGGAATGTGGGAAGGGCTTCAGCTGCAGCTCTGAACTGATCTGCCACCAGCGCATCCACACCGGGGAGAGACCCTATGAGTGTCCTGAATGCGGGAAGAGGTTTCAAAACAGCTCCAATCTCCTCCTGCACCAGCGGATTCACACAGATGAGAGGCCCTTCCGCTGCCCTGACTGTGGGAAGGGCTTCAAGTACAACTCCACCCTCGTCACCCACCAGCGCATCCACACTGGGGAGAGGCCCTACGAGTGTCCTGAGTGTGGGAAGAGCTTCTCCGGCAGCTCTCACTTGACACCAACGCTGCCACCGGTGAGGGAAGTCCTGTGAGTGCCCCGAGTTTGGGAAGAGCTCCGTGCGCTGCTCCACCTTCATCCCCCATCAGAGGACCCACGTTGGGCAGAGACCTGGTGACCCACATTCCTGGTGATCCCGTTGGGATGACACCTGGCTGGTGGTCTCCACATCCTCCTGGATCCCTGTAAGCACCTGCATGAGCACAGGGGCAGGAACGCCCACGCAGACTCAGATTGACAGTGGAAAATCTTTAGAAAGAGCCGATTTCATTAATCCAAA
>NW_026627425.1:0-1057 GCF_030028575.1 Malurus melanocephalus
TTGGGGACACATTGGGGACAGCTGGGGACACTTTGGGGACACTTTGGGAGAGGTGGGAATAGTGAGGGGACAACTGGGGGACATTGGGGACAATGGGGGACACCTTGGGGACATTGAGGAACACTTTGGGGACAGCTGGTGCTGCTCGTGGACGACGTCTGGTGAGTCTGGGGACATTGGGGACATTTGGGGACACTTTGGGGACATTTGGGGACACTTTGGGGACAGTTGGGGACACCTTGGGGACACCTTGGGGACACTTTGGGGACACCTTGGGGACACTGGGGACAGTTGGGGACATTGGGGACACATTGGGGACACTTTGGGGACAGTGGGGGGACAGCTGGGGACACTTCGGGGACACTTTGGGGGAGGTGGGAATAGCGAGAGGACAGCTGGGGTATACTGGAGACAGTGGGGGGACACATTGGGGACACCTTAGGGACACTTTAGGGACACTTTGGGGATACTTTGGGGACAGTTGGGGACAGTGGGGACATTTGGGGGACAGTGGGGGTGTATTTGGGGACACTGCAGGGACACTTTGGGGACACATTGGGGACACCTTGGGGACACTTTGGGGACACTTTGGGGACATTTGGGGACACTTTGGGGACACTTTGGGGACACTTTGGGTTCATTGGGGACACCTTAGGGACACTTTGGGGACAGTTGGGGACACCTGGGGGACACTTTGGGGACAGTTGATGCTGCTGGTGGATGACGTCTGGTGAGTCTGGGGACACTTTGGGGACACTTTGGGACACTTTGGGGACAGCTGGGGAGAGGTGGGAATGTCCCCGATGTCCCCAATGATGTCCCCAATGTCCCCTCATTGTCCCCAATGTCCCCTCTCAGCCACCACTCGGGGGAGGTCCCCGTGGGCGCGTTCTGCCGTGTCCCCTCGCTGTCCCCGATGTCCCCAGGGTGGCCGTGTCCCCAATGTCCCCAATGTCCCCTCAGTGTCCCCAATGTCCCCGATGTCCCCAATGATGTCCCCAATGTCCCCTCATTGTCCCCACTGTCCCCTCTCAGCCACCACTCCGGGGAGGTCCCC